>NW_021680757.1:255319-255537 GCF_001412515.2 Diachasma alloeum
AAATTCCCCATCAATTAACCCTCTTTCATCCCTTAATCTCTGTAAAAAATGGAAGACACCTCTCCCCTCCTAATTGCGATTAAGGGATGAAAAAATGGCAATTCGACAGAGAATTAAATTCCCCATCAATTAACCCTCTTTCATCCGTTAATCTTTGTAACAAAAATGAATAAACGGCCATGAAACTCAGGGGCCAGTAAGAAAAATAATTCTTTCGC
>NW_021680758.1:0-144 GCF_001412515.2 Diachasma alloeum
ACATTTTCTACTCAGTCCTCTTTTCATTCCCTTTTCAAAAAAGGCTCCTCGACCTGCAGAGGCTTCAGCCACATGGAGTTTTATTCAAAATGTGTCCGCACAGTCGAAACCATTGGCGCTCTGTGCAATAGAGCTCACAAGATT
>NW_021680758.1:242-425 GCF_001412515.2 Diachasma alloeum
TTCTCTTGAGAGAATAGACCTTGATGATACATCCTTCTTGCGCCAAGTATCGTTGATATTGGGCAATTTCCTCCAAGCCACAACCATCCTCAGGAAAAATGACTCTAGCCGCACGGGTCAGGCGCTGGGCTGCCTTACATTGCATTTTACCCTTGGATTGTCGAATGGATTGCCACATCTCGT
>NW_021680758.1:705-5705 GCF_001412515.2 Diachasma alloeum
CACAAATCTTGAAACTCGTATCCATTAATCGCACGTGGGCTTATCCATGCGTTGTCTCTTTGCATATTTGCAAAATTGAATGAGACGCACATTCGATTCATTCCACGGCCACCGGCTTCTATGATATTATTGTTGACATCTCGAAAAGCTTCTTCCACCCACTCGGTCGGATTGCGACCTTCAGGCACAGGGTTAATTCTAAACTCCATCTCCATCACATGGGTATCGAGTTTGAAACGAGGGAGCCTCTGGCGTGACCTTCGTATTGTTCTCCGAGCTGACAGCAGGCCCTCTTCATTTCGGACAAATTGAGCATCTGAAATTGAATTTATGTTCAATGGTAAGAATATTTTTAGAAAAAAATATTCATCATTATTAACATATAATGCGATACTCACCATTGTGTTGATCTAGTAAATCTAGATTGAAGTCTTCAATGGCTTTGAGCGCCTCAGGATCATTGATCACTTTTTTACCACCACCATATTGAACATCAAAGAACTCGGGGTTAAAACTCTCGAATAAATCCACTTCAAAATTATCTTCAATTTCAAAATCACTCAATAAGTACAGATTAAAATTATTTATCCAATCAAAATCGCACTCCAGAGGTGGGGTATTTCCTCTAGAAGCACTACTACTAGGCCCTGGTAAATCGTTTGGGTCCGTCATTCCGAACACCTTTTAGGAAACTGTGGCTAAGTGAGAAAAAAATCAGCCTATATTGGAAAAAGTCAGTGTCCTACTATTGGCCATAGGGGGGACAAGTGTATATCTCCAGTATTTTACCTGTTCACGCCTACGCGTATTGTCCTTGACCAATGAGGTAATAGCCTCCCTTAGCAGGTCAAACGCTTGGGCCTTACGACACCCCCCTGCCGTTTTGAAATACATACTACTTTTTGAATATCTTATACAAGTGTATAAAATGACGAGTTTTTTACAATGCTTAATCAGACGGCAACATGGATACAAGGTGGAAACATCCCTTCACTGCCATGATTTGTGGACCCACAGGTTGTGGGAAAACATTTTTTGTTAAAAGATTCTTGAAAGAAATTAAAGAAATGTGTGATACACCGATTGAAAAAGTGATTTTCTATTATGCTGAGTGGCAGAATGGATATTCGGATTATGACAAAAATTTTGTCGAATTTCGAGAGGGTTTACCAAGATCCGGAGATTTTGATGATAATAAACCAAAATTGGTTGTTGTGGACGACTTGATGCGTGAATCATCGAATGGTGCAATAGTCGACTTATTCACAAAAGGCAGTCATCACAAAAATCTCAGTGTTATGTTTATATCTCAAAATTTATTCCACCAAGGAAAAGGACAGCGAGATATTTCATTGAATACAAATTATATTGTCGTATTCAAAAATCCTCGAGATCGTGCACAAATTGCCCATTTGGCTCATCAGATATATCCTGAGGATCCAAAATTTTTACAAAAGGCATCTTTCGATGCGACATCGCAGGCTCATAAATATTTGCTGCTTGATTTAAAACAGTCGACTCCTGAAAACTGCAGATTCCGTACCAGTGTATTCCCCAGCGACCCCTATCACTATGTTTATGTTCCACGAAAGGAAAACAATATAAAAGGGGGAGGCTCATCACGTGGTGTACCAGTCGTTCGTGTGTAATGGCAAAGACAAGTCGCTCTGGAAGCGGCTGTGTTCGCAAGTCGCTCGGAGAAAAAAATACAGCCTTATTACACGCACTGATCCACGCCCCACCGAGACTACGACGAGCATTAATACAACACGCCAATAAAGATTTGATTCGTTGTATTTGCGAGTGTGCTCTGAATTTATTACATGGGAATATTCCATTGAAAAATTGTGAAAAATCGAAATTGTGCAAACATAAAAAAATCTTGAGAAAGTTGGCAGACAAAAGACAGAGTTTATCCAGCAAGAAAAAAATTCTCAATCAGAAAGGCGGCGCATTCCTGCCCATGTTATTCGGGCCTCTCATTATCGCAATCATTTCAGCTGTTGTATAATCATGGAACATGCACGAAAAATGATACTTGTGCCGGAAGACAGTGTGGAAAAATTGAAGAAAAATTCTACACATGACGTTCATCACGTTCTAACGGAGCTGGCTAAAGAGATTCAACCATCAGCTCAAACCCCTGGCACTAATACAAGTCGATTGGATGCTCAATTATTGGAAATTTTGAATTCAAAAACACCCAAGGATGATCATGAGTAATGGAAAATGTATAATGACGTTTTGAGATGCTATTTGTTTTATACACAGCAGAGTAAAGTACCTGTGCAAGAAACGGAGACCCCCGACGAGACGGGGTCTAGCGCACGATACGATCCAAAAGCTATTGTAGCGACTATACCTGCGACCTTCCAAAGAAAAGCCTCGCGTATTTTGGAATACATCGATAGAGTAGAGACTGGAAGAAAACTCAAGTGGGATGCAAGGGGACAAGTGACTTTGAATGGTCAATCACTTGATGGCGTGAATATTGTCGATTTAATTCAAGATGTGGTCAGAGCCCGTAAAACTTGTCAAGCTAAAGGCTGGGAACATTTTGCCGTGTATCTCCATAGTATAAATACACCTCGCGAGTTTATGGGTAACCCTAAATTTCATCGTGTACCGCAAACACCCTCTAGTAGGCCCAAAGTACAGCCTGAGATTTCGGAGGACGAAAGCTTTGAAGAGGAGGATGGTACACCCCGCAGCTCGCTCGTGCACCGTACTTGTCGGAATTTGAAGAGAAGAGTGCGAGTTTTTTCTCCGTCCGGCAAAAAAGAAAAAAAGACCTCAGGACTTTCATCATGGCTTCAAGTTTAGAAGAAGAGAAACTATCGGGGGCATATTTTCATCCTCCAGAGCCTGTGGCTTATACGGGAGCACGAAATATTCTCACAAAATATAAGAATGAAATTGAAAAAAATAAAATAAAAAATTGGCTAAACGCACAGAATACTTATACTCTTCATAGACCCATCAGACGNTGGGAGGCTGATTTGGTTGAGTTGAGATTACTAAAGACATACAATGATGGGATTTCATATTTACTTGTGGTCATTGACGTTTTAAGCAAGTTTGCCTAGGTTGAACCATTGAAGGACAAGTCGGCACCGTAGGTACTCGAGGGCTTTAAACGTATAATGGGAAGGAGCGGTATTCGTGTGCCTGTTTGTATACAAACTGACAAGGGAAAAGAATTTAAGGCTAACAGTGTCCAAAAAATTTTCTCTGATAAAAAAATTCAATTTCGTGTTGCGCGTAATCCTGACATAAAAGCCGCAATCGTGGAACGTTTTAATCGAACATTGAAGGAGCGTATGTGGTGTTACTTTACACATAGTCGAACATATAAATATATGGATGTGTTGGAACAAATTGAAATACAGTTTCCTTGTAATTTTTTACATATACGTGATAGGAAAGATGCCTCCATCAACTTTGTTAGTAGCGGAAAAGACAATAAGGGCAAGGCAAATCTACCACAAACATTTTTTCTACCTACTGCGGTTTTCAAGGACCTGACCGATCTCGTAGGTTTCATGAATAAATTTTGCACTCTTGNTCTACCTACTGCGGTTTTCAAGGACCTGACCGATCTCGTAGGTTTCATGAATAACTTTGCACCCTTGAAGAATCATATAAAATTTGAGTATTCTATCCAACAAGGCTTTGTGAAAATTGGAAGACATTGCACCTCCAAAACATGCGGTAGCACGGTACACGCATTAGACTTTTCGGATAAATTGGCTGATATGTTGGGGTTTGAGAGGCGCGTGCACAGTTTCACAAACGCAAAGCCGTATTGTGAGGGATATCTACCTGCCAGTATGGCCAGGGGTTTACCTGAAAGCTTGTTCATCTATAGTGACCTTTGTGTACCCTATGTAACAGGTGATATGCAGTCATCTCTTTTACGAGTGGTACCATTCAATGCTTCTGGTTATACATATGGAGCTACACACTGTGCTACTTTTTCAAATCCTCATTATATTCCGTTGATGAGATACTCATTTCGCACAATTGAAATAGATATAAGGTGCAATCGTGGTGAAATGATACCATTCGAGTACGGACCCTTGAACGTGACACTTCATTTCAAGAGAATTGATTAACGAGCAAAATGAGTCCTTACATTGCATATTACGCGAACCAGGCTGGTGGAAGGTCAGTGGAGAGATACAATAATTTCGAACGGGTCTATGTTGGGAGCCCATATCAACGGGGCCGTGGAATTGAGGCTTTCCTCGGGGGCCTCTTTCGTCGAATTCTGCCCTTCCTCGGTAGTGCAGCTCGAGCAGTCGGTAAAGAAGCTCTCAACGCGGGAATTAACGTTGTAGGCGATGTAGTGACAAACGGAAAACCCTTAAAGGTGGCGCTGGAGGATCGGCTAGCGGAGTCGGGATTAAAATTGAAAAGGAAGGCACAGGAAAAAATTGGGTCCATGATGCGTGGATCAGGATATAAAAGAAAGCGTAAACGCCTCGCATCTCATAAGCTCACTGGACGCGGGTCTGCCAAGACATCCAAAACGAAGAAGAATAAAAAGAAGAGAAATATTCCAAAAAATAAGAAAAAAGGAACAAAAGTGAAAAAGAATAAATCCAAGAGGAAGACTCGCAATTTATACGATATTTTCAACTAATCATCATGTCGTTTCTACATTCACACTCTTCCGAGTGCGTGAAATCGGAGCTCGATCTGTTCACTATACCCCCGACGCAGACGAGTATTGAAAATTCTCAATTTGTTTATTATAATCCTGTGTCTACTTTATCGGACGACGCCCCAATCGAATTCATCGTACCAGGCCATGGAGAAGAATACATTGATTTGGCACACACTATGATAAAAATTCGAGCGAAAATTTTGAGACCCGATGGCACTGCTGCTGTTGAGGATTCCGTCGGTCCTGTGAATAATTTTTTGCATTCAATGTTCAACCAAGTGGATGTATATTTCAATCAAAAAGTTGTTACGCCGCCAAATAACCTCTACGG
>NW_021680758.1:20177-31587 GCF_001412515.2 Diachasma alloeum
AGCAGTCGGCGCAACGCGTCAGCTGTTTCCCTCCCTGCGCCAGTGCCATTAGTCACGTGATTGGCGCCATGCGTAACTTATTCAAACCTCCTGCTGCGCTCAACGCAATAGCCCTCAGCTAGATTTTTGATGAATATCTCCGAATCTGCGGGTGGTAGCCAAATTTTCCCTATAAACTCTTTTGTAGATCTTTATTTGCTCTATAAAGTGGCGTGTTTGAAACGTGTTCGAAATACAGCCTAAATCTCCAAAATGGTTACGGTCGACTAACTCGGCCATCTCCGAAAATCTCCGTGAACTTTCGGGTCAACGGACACAGGTCAGCGCGGCACCCGGAAGAGTCAGTCAGTAGTAGTATAGAAGTATCGTTACGATAATGAGCTAGCGTATTCAGTCAACCAGTATTATAAATTTAATAATTTTGTTCAGTACATCAACTTATTGATTCAGTTCAGAAATTACAGTGACTCAACGAGATAAGGTGCAAAAGGACAATATCAGTGAAAATTAGACATTCAACAATAATTGAAACCAAAGAGTGTAACGAAAGTGTGATAAGTGGTTCGATCCCACGCCAAATATAGTGATAATTTTCTAAAACGCCTAAATAATTTTCCCAACATCTCCCTCCACATTTTCATCCCACATCCACCCTAAACTAGTTCCTCACCAAACAAATCATTTTTATAGAGAAAATAAAGATCTACAAAAAAGTTTATAATGAAAATTTGGCTACCACTCACAGATTCGGAGATATTCATCAAAAACCCAGCTGGGGGCTATTGCGTTGAGCGCAGCAGGAGGTTCGAATAAGTTGCGCATGGCGCCAATCACGTGACTCATGGCACTGGCGCAGGGAGTGGAACAGCTGACGCGTTGCACCGACTGCTTCGAAATTGCTATTATAATTTATAATAAATTAACGGTACATTTTGGGCTATAAGTTCCTAACTCCCCCTGATAGGAAATTTTCTCAGCTACAAAGAAATATTTTTTTTTCCCATCTGGTGAGGTTAACTAAAGATATCTAGGATTGAAGACGGCCTGTCGCCAATTCCCAATTGTTTATAACAAATTGTGAATCACCCCGGAAAATTTGAGCATATACTTTTTAAAACATTAATAATTACACTTTTAGCTATCGATTGGTGTAATTTAGTGCCCTTTGGTTAATTTCGATATACAAAATCTAATTTGACTGGACTACACCGTTACGAATTTTGCTGTTGAACACTTTACATTGGCCCTGCTGATCTCCTCTATAATCTCTGATGGAAGCGTACTACTAGTAAATTTTCAATTACTCTAAATAACATTCGGGAGAAAACCTCGTTATTAAATATATAATAAATATAAGGTCCGAGTGATTATGATTCAATTTTAAAAGAAATATAAATGATACAGTATATTTCTGCACTGCATCGGCGCCCCCTCAGGAGCGTGCATATGAAAGATGCCACCATGAAGAATAGATACCAGGAGGCCGAACTGTTATGGCGGATCACTCAGAACGTGCGATCTGAAGTCTAGCCATGAACAAGTTTGCCTCGTCGAGAAAGGTGCCGCTTCATCCACGGTACTCGGACTCACGTACATGCTCTGCACAGTTGCGTTAGTGGACCATATGCCCGGCTTAGATCGTCATCGAGGGTCTTTAACAAATTTTAATTAATCCTTACCGATGACAATTAATGTTCAAAAGTGTAACGTGACATTTTCGTATGGGGGTTAAAAATGCCTATTACCTTCGCCCTTCTTCCCCTTCATCTAGTTAAACTCAAAAATGCTAAAATCCATGGGCGCCAGGTAATTTTTAGCCGGAATTACCAAACCGGAGGAGTCTACAAAATTAATTCTAACTAATCCCAAAACCTCAAAAATTCACTCAAAAGGGGAGAAAACTAGATTTTTGGGGAAAGGTAACAGTCCTTGGTTCGCTCAGTATGCTAGGTTGTGGAGAGAGGGGTGGATTTCAGGTGGAAACGGGTATTGGGTGGCCAAAACTACAAAAAAGGAAAAGAAATCAACATCGTTCTTACGTGTTTCACTATTGAAATATGAATAATTAATAATATACATGATTTTCTCTTCGCATTGATCTCACCAAAAAAAAAGGTTTATAACAATAACTGATTAAATAACAAGTACTGACTTGGAAATAATATTTTAAAGCTTACTATATATATAGTCCGAAAGTAATATTTCGATTAACACGACCGTAGGTGAGGTCATCAAATCCCTCACACAATAATATAAAAACAAAATTATCGATCAATCCTGAAATACTCGAGAATGTCGAGAAATGAGGGGACGGTATGCGAATCCCCGTGAGAGTGAGAGAGAGAAAAATTTAAACCCAGCGATATACGTATATCGTATTGCGGGAAACTAAAAACTCCCTAAAACTAAACACGCCGTAGCGGAAATTCAGTAGAGTAAATTTTCAAAAACCCATAACCAACTTGCTCGGGAAGGTCTAGCGAAGCTCATGAAACCAAAATTATAATTTTGGGATCATTGGGAGCCACTCCAGATTGAGTTATATCCGGAGGGAAATTTAAACGGGGGAACACGCTTACGGAAAGCGATAGTCACCACTTGTTGGCGCGTTAGGGGGTTACCGCGAGGGGAAAAACTCTACGCAATTTATACGTAGGAAAAATAGGGCTACGCCTCGCCATAGGAGCGAGGGAGAAGGAAATAACCCACGTCGAAAATCGTTCGATTTCGGCTGGGAAAAGATGCAAGAATTCCACTACCGAACAAACACACACACTGAACCCAAAAATCATCTCAAAAGATGATTGGGATAAACCGGAAGGGGTGAGAACTCGGTATCGACCCGATTTGGGTGGAGTATCCGATCCAAAAATCGGAAGGGTCCGCGGATAAATATCCGGGGTCAGGGATAATGCCCAAAAAAGTGCCAAATTCGAACCAACAAATATAAATCAAGGGGGGTAATCAACCATTGCACGTGGCTGAGGGCCACGCGAAGGATACCGCCATAAAGGGGAAACGACGCCATTCGAAAATGGCTCGAAATTAGGGGAAAAATACCAGAAAACTCACGGCTTTTCGGGTTTGAGGATCCTCTTTCCTTTTAGGACCATCCTGGATCCTTACAGCTACAGGATAATCTCGCAATAATCCAGATTGCGCAGTTGCGTAGTATGGGCACACAGAAATTCACACGCGACTAGTGGTTTGGGACGGTCAACGCGGAACTCACTGCCCTGGGTCAGTGTTACGGGCACTAACTGCAGCGCAAATTCCGGCCAACAGAGGCGGGCTCTGATTGGCGAAGATTTTAGCACATCAAGCCGGGCGTTTGATGGCATCACCGAATGCTTTCGGGAAATTCAAACACGAAAAATACTCGACTCTAATTATTCTATACGTAACTTTCTAAAATTGACTGATGATTAACCTGAGCCTAACCGGTGGACTTTCGGAAAATTACCGTGGATTTTTGGCGCTTCCTACGGGTCGGTTCTCCTGGATTCACGGGGTTAAAAGACCGATACTCCTAACTAATTCTCTTAACTTTCCAAAACTCTAAGCAACCTGGCAATTCACGGGATACAAGGGTTGTACTTGTTCCACGTGACCTTCCACCGAAAAACTGAAACGTAACCAGTTAACCACCGTAAAATCCATCATAATTTGGAGCGCCGGTATTTCAACCGGACCTACACGATTTACCGTAAGATTAGCAATAGGGTGGTTCCCATAAAAGTTATCGGATGACTCTAAAATTTGGCCCTTCTTCACGATAATCCTATGGGCCCTCAAAAACGCGCAATTTTCAGATCTTAATTATTCAAAAATGAAACGAAACCGCAAAATTACTAAACGGAAGCGCGAAGCAACGAAAAATAACTCCGCTTAAATGAAAAAACACGACTCGATTATCCCAGGGATAATCGGAAAAAATTGACCACACCGGAGTGGGAAACAAAATTCTACTTTCTCTCTCTCTCTCTACTCACGATCCGTTACGGAGT
This sequence comes from Diachasma alloeum, assembly GCF_001412515.2. Taxonomy (NCBI): domain Eukaryota; kingdom Metazoa; phylum Arthropoda; class Insecta; order Hymenoptera; family Braconidae; genus Diachasma; species Diachasma alloeum. The sequence continues at coordinate 24,185 of NW_021680758.1, forward strand.
GTCGCCGGAAGTGGATGTTTTCAGGTTCTGGTGGTGTCCCTAACGAACATCCCCACATGTTCGTTACAAAAGTGACAATGAAATCGGTATGTTCATTTCCGAACTGTAAGACTGGTACAAATGCAGACATAATTAGAAATAAGGCTTTCGATGTACGAGAAGTGGCCAATCGAGGTCGACGTTATACTCAACAATGGATCTATGAGTGCTTGTTAATGCGAATCAAAAATCGCAAATTGTATGAACATATTAGTTCCCATGGAATTCTCGCGCTGCCTTGTATTGATACATTGAATAAGTATCTGCAACGTATGGGCAGCTCATATGGGTTCAGTGACAGCACTTTCCAGCTATTAGCTATGAAAGCTAAGGAAATGGATCCTGCGGAAAGGAGAGGTACTCTACTAGTGGATGAGATGAAGTTAGCCGAAGCCCTGAAATTCGATAGAGCTACCTTCCAGTATAAAGGATTTGTCGATCTCGGAGATCATACTCCAGAACATCAAGACCGAAGCGTTGGGGATCACGCTCTCGTTCTGATGTTTCAGCCTTTCCGAGGACAGTCGGTGCAAGCTTTGGCATGTTTCTTAAGGAAAGGTTGTGCCAATAGTTAGGTCTTGTATTGTCTTGTCCTGGAATGCATCATTTTATTAGCAAAGAGTGGTCTACATGTTGATGTTGTCACGACGGATGGAGCGTCCTGGAATAGGACTATGCGGACAAGGTTTGGTGTTGAAGGAAACGCCTGTTCTTGCCAACATTCTTGCGATACTAAGAGAAAGTTATGGTTCTGCTCCGACTTCCCCCATTTGATCAAAAATTTCAGGAATGCGATAGTCTCAAGATTGGAAACATGGACTCCTGACGGTGTTATTAAATTAAAACATTGGAGGTCAATCATTAAAATTGAAAATCATCCTTCCGCTCTAAAAGTTGCTTATAAGCTGACTGAGGATCATTTAAATCCGAAATATTATCAGAAAATGAACGTGCCAATGGCTTTTCAGTCATTCTCTTCACGTGTTAGTGTTGCCATGCAATTATGGAAGGAAAGGGACGTAGATCTAGCAGACTATGATCCAACGGTAGATTTTATTCGTCGTCTCAACTCGTTTATCGAAGTGATGATGTCTCGGGAGCCCGGGAAAGCTTTGAGGCTAAATACTACCTCTCATGCAGTGATCAAGGATTTCCTGGACTATTTAATCAAATGGGAAACTGTTTGCCGAGAAAATGAATATAATTTTTTAACTGACAGTACGTGTAAAGGATTGAAAGTGACTCTCCAAACCACTCTACAAGTTTTGGAATTTCTAAAATTTCAACACAACTACGAGTAATTGATCACTGCTAGACTAAACCAGGACGCTTTGGAGCGATTTTTCAGTTTAGCGAGGGGTGTTTGTGGATCCAATGACCATCCGAACTCAGTTCTTTTCGGTGAAATGTTCCGTCTAATGAGCACATACTCATTGATTAAACCATGTAAGGGGAGCAATGTTTCTGGTGTTTCACATACTAATTCTTTTGTTCATCATTCTGTGGAATTTCTTTACCGACAATTTTGTTGGTAAAGGAGAGTGACGAAGTAGTTATCAGCAACCACAGCCGATGGAAAAGGTTTCTAGGGCAAACTGCCATCGACAAAATAGCTCCCATAACGATGATTATTTGTTTTTTATTTTCAAATTCAAATTTCAAAATTGTGGTGAATGGGTTATTACGTACTGTTTATCACGCACTTTTTGTCCGACAAGATCAGTAGTTTACTATGATTATATGTATCGATGAAGGACTATGAATTGAATTATTCCCATATAGATCTAAACAAACAGAGTTGTAGCCTTTTTTGACAGAAGCCATGTGACAGTTACTTTTTTTATTTTGTTTTCTATCAATTTCATTGGTAATACGCTTCTGATTGGATCCGTACACTTTCACAAATGGTAACTACTCAAAAAGTTATTGATCTTGGTAAGAGGAATAAATCGTACTGACCTCTGATTCCGTCAGAGCTGTACCATTCATCCTGTAATATCATAAAAGCTACGATTTTACCAAATTTTCGCTTCTGATTTTTTTGCTTCTAAAAAATTATCATGCGCACCATGATTTCATCATAAAAATGAATAATCCCGATTATTATCCAATCAATCTTAGTGGCATAACAATATTTTCATTTAATTTTTACCCCTGACGACAAACCAGAGGAAGAGATATATTCTTTAAAATAAATAAAATAAATAAATAATAAAATACAGAATGCAATGTTTAGGAACTTATAGTAAACCCTAAACATACCATCTTAATCTCCCCGAAGTTTCAGGGCCATTCGCAAACGTCCATTCATTGTTTTCCCTAGTTTTTGCCTCGTGAATTTTCATAGTTTTATATATATTCTATTGGATTTTTCCTATTTACAGAACACAAAAGAAGCTGCGGAATTTTCCGACAGAATCTATAAATAAAGAATTTTCCCATAAATTTTATTTGTGCATGTTTTTGCTTCCGAATGGAAGCCTTGTATTTGACCGATTTTTCCATTCTCTATTTTTAATTGCAAATTGTCTAGAATGTTATGAAACGTGAAAAAACTATGTTTTTAGGTCATGTCTGTATGTATGTGCTGGAAAATTCGACATTTTGATAATTGAAGGGTTATTTAGGATTGAAATAACGATTAAACACAGTTTTATTATCGTAAAAGTAATTAAGCTTTATTCAGCAACGTAATGCGACAACGGTCGAGGCACAAGTGGTGCATAGTACGAGTATATCTTTGAGAAGCGCAACGGCGCCGTGGCGACGCAGTCTGCCACACTGTCGGTAAAAAGGGAGACTGGCGTAGGGCGCTATATTCCAACAATAATTAATTTTTCGAAAATTCAACATAAATACGGTGAAATTTGTCGATAAAAATCTGAAATTTCGACTGATGGTAGCTATGATTAAGCTTCACTTTGGTGCGCCGTTTCAGCCCGATCGACGCAGTAGTTCCTGAGATATAATAACTTCTTTAAATTTCATTTTTCCGCAATATCTCAAAATCTACTGGACGGATTTCAATTTTTTTTCAAAATACTCGTCTTGATAGGCCCTATCTAGATCAATTAAAATATCTACATCGATTCAGATGAAATTTTACGATATCGCCGTTTTTCTGTTCTATCATCAAAAATGTTGTTTACACGATAAGTCAATAAAAAATTGAGATAGCGAGTTGAAATTTTGTGCACTTATAGCTCTCATAACATCAAAGGTTCGTATTGTGGGCGGGCGCAATCGGTCAAGCGGTTCATGAACTATTTGACGGATTTCAATTTTTTTTTTCAAAATACTCGTCTCAGTGGGCACTATCTAGATCAATCAAAATATGGATACCCGTTCGTACAAAAATCGAGAGATATTGCCATTTTTCAGTTTTTTTCATATTTTCAGTCTTGTATACTCAATAATTTGATAAAAAATGAGGATAGCAAGTTGAAATTTGGTATGATTATAGCTTTCATGATATTAAAGGATTGAACTCTGGACGGGCGCAATAGGTCGGGTGGTTTCCGAGAAATTCATTTTTTTATGAAAGTTCATTTTACCAACAGTTTAAATATCTCTTTCTAAACACCCTGGAGAATGTCTGAATCTGTCGCAGGGATAGAATGTGAAGTGATATGGTGAAACTATTCCAAAAATTGAATAAAAGTATAGTTGTATTGAGTAATCGGGAAGTATTTTTTAAGTGAAATTATGGATATCTAATTTTTTTGCTTCCGAATGGAAGCCTTGTAATCTATCATTATTACGATCTCTTAATTTCGCTTGGAAATGATGTAGAATGTCATCAAACGTAAAAATATGATGTTTTTAGAAAATGTATGTGTGTATGTCGCATAGTGTATGCCGATTTTTCAGAAAATTTTTATAAATCCTCCCGAAAAAAAGACTAAAGCTTGAGCTAAAAATCTGAAATTTTGTCGAATAATTGGAAATACTTTGGAACATTTGTGGGCGCAAGGGCAGCTTGATCGGCCCAGTAGTTTTCGAGACATAGCAATTCCTCAAAAATCAGTTTTCGTTAATATCTCAAAAATTACGTGACCTAGTTGAATTTTTTTGACGGGAAATTATTCCTTCGGATAATATCTGTCGACGTTTCATGACCCCTAGAAACTTTTCCGACACTTTTTAGGAACCAGTATATATGTGTGGGTGTGGGTGTGTGTGTTTTTGTTTCTTCCGAAGTCTTCGGGCAAATGTACCAACTGCACGATAGTGGGCAGTAAAGTGCCACTCCCTGTGACCCCGGGAATTCGTTGACCGTTCTTTCTCTCGCGACACCACCGTTAAGTATTACTTCGCGAGGGAGGTCTCAGCTGTTTGCTCTTCCACCATGTCTTCATCTACAGTACGTCTCTCTGCCCCACTGAAATGTTATGTGTGGATAGGAGGTTCCAATGAATTCTTCATTTATTGAGCAGCTCTGCGCGTGCATTCCTCCTCTCTAAACTCCTTCGTAACGCTGGCCGCGAAGCTACTCGTTGTGTTCCAGACTGCCTGTGATGACAGCTTAGCTTCCACCAATTTCTCAGGCAAGAGATGCCTTCCGAGTATAGACTCCCAGTTACTCCGGATCTCGCTTAAACGTGGGCAAGTGAAGAACACGTGCTCTGTGTCCTCATCCACTCCTACGCAGGTTGGGCACTTCAGGGAATCCTCATGTTTGTATTTATACAGAAACTTTCGGAAACACCCCTGCCCGGATAGCAACTGGTAGTAATTGACCTCTCCATGATGACGATTCAGCCATACATCTACCTTTGGGATCAGACGATAGGTCCACCTTCCCTTGGTGGAGTTGACCCATTTCAGCTGCCATCGGCGCACGCTGTTCTGTCTCTCTTCAGTCCTGAGTTCTGATGCGCTCAGTGTGACTGTTCTCCGCTGGTATAAAGATCTGCGTTCCTCAGCCAGTACCTCTATTGGTAACATTCCAGCGATGACGGATACGGCTTCCTCAGACACTGTACGATAAGCACTTGCGACTCTGAGAGCAATCAGCTGGTAGACCGGTGCAATCCTCCGCCGTGATTCCTGCAGTTGCAGTGCATCAGCCCAAATAGAAATGCCATAGGTGAGCACTGACGTGACCACCGATGACAGCAAGTCTCTTCTTCTTTGCTTTGGGCCTTCGGTGTTAGGCATGAGGCGCGATAAGGTGGATCTGACTCCAGACGCCTTGTTGAGGACAAAAATGTTGAACATCGTTTTATTACCAAAAAAAAGAGTCAAAACGCTGCTCCAGATGATTTGCTTGCTATGGTAAGTTGAGTTATGAACAATTCGAATGGAAATTAGCTTTTCTCACACATCTGACCCATTGCTCTCTCCTCACTCATCTCATGCACCTGACCCATCGAACTCTTCTCACTCATCTGATGAAACAATTTCCGTCACACTGTCCGTAAAATAGCGGCTTTATGGACACTTCGTGTCCGTCAAACACGATTTACTGATAATGTGAAAAAAGATGACGTCCACCACTTGACCGGAAAAACTTTTCTGACTTGTATGATTACATTGCGTCATTTTTTGTTCTTATAGCTATTCTGCGTCATTTTTTCTTATCAAAATATTGAAAATGATTTTCAGGTATGTTGGAAATGTGCAAGGAGTAAATGCAACACGGCTGTGTGTGTCTGCAAAAAAGCTGGTCTAAATTGCAGTAAACTGTGCAAATACTGCACTGATGATGATAATTGTTTGAATCAAGCTGTCACAAACTCAGATGAACCGCCAGAGAAGGAGGCCGATGTTGAAAGTGACGCAGATCAAGAAATTGGGCCTGTTCGGTGGAAAAATATCTACAGATATGATTCAGATGATGAAGAGGAAGAAGAAAACGAAGAAGGAAGGGTTGAAAGTGACGACGATGATGAGTTCGAACTAGTCGATTTTGATTATTATTGATATCAATCGAATTAGTAAATTCTCTCTTCTCATTCACGCACTCACGCCGTCCTTCTTTTGTACTCCTTCAGAGATGTCAAAATGGATATTTTGTATGAGATTAACAGCAGTTTATCTCTTATATTTTATATGGTGTGAAATCGCCGAAAATGAACAGATGTCAATAGAGTGAAGAAGGATGTGTAGCGAGTTTCCTTATCAATTTTCCTATTAATTTTATATGAAAACATTAGAATTGATAAATTTTATTCAATTTTTCTGTATTTGTTGGCTTTCATTAAAAAAAATGCCTCCAAACGTTATGTTCAGATGATTTAGAATTATCTGCAAAGTGTAGATTCACTCTCCTCCGGCGAGGTCATTAGATGACCCTTTGGCCGAAATTTTGAAAAAATTAGAAAATCCCCTTTGAAAAAATGAAAAAAAAATGTCACCAAAAGTTATGCTCAGATGATTCAGAATCACCTGAATCGTGGAGATTCACTCTCCCCTGGAGAGGTAATTATCAGACCTTTTGGCCCAAATTTGGAAAATATTTAAAAATCCCCCTTGAAAAAATAAAAAAAATGTCCTCAAAAGTTATGCTCAGATGATTAAAAATCATCTGAAACGTGGAGATTCACTCTCCTCTGAAGAAGTCATTATGCGACCTTTTGGTTCAAATTCGGAAAAAAATTGAAAATCTCCCTTGAAAAAATGAAAAAAAAGTCCCCAAAAGTTATGCTCAGATGATTCAGAATCACCTGAAACATGGAGATTCACTCTCCCGTGGAGAGGTCATTATCAGACCTTTTGGCCCAAATTTGGAAAAAATTTGAAAATCTCCCTTGAATAAATGGAAAAAAAATGTCCCCAAAAGTTATGCTCAGATGATTCAGAATCACCTGAAACGTGGAGATTCACTCTCCCCTAGAGAGGTCATTATCAGACCTTTTGGCCCAAATTTGGAAAAAATTTGAAAATCCCCCTTGAAAAAATGAAAAAAAAATATCCCCAAAAGTTATGCTCAGATGATTCAGAATCATCTGAAACGTGGAGATTCACTCTCCCTTGGAGAGGGCTGTTGAAAATCATCCTTCAGTCGGGCTAAATGTCGAATTTTGCTCGCTCGGAAACCTTCGGGCATCGACGAACACGCACGAGGACGATCGTGCGTGTCGTATCTTTAGTACGCCATCGAACCTCATCGAGTGAAAGTGCCGGAAAATCATCGCAACTGTTATCGAACATTATCACCGCAAATCATCTTTTTGTTAAGTTGTATACAGTCCACTCGGAAATCATCTATTTATTAAACTCTGTGTTGTGTAATTTTCAGTGCATAATTATTTGTTTATTAAAGAAAACTCATCAAATTACTTCCGGCTAATTATCAATCCGTTAACCCGAACCTCACTTTTCCTCCCGACCACCCGGCTCATCAAATCGTTATTGATTTC
>NW_021680758.1:31685-31983 GCF_001412515.2 Diachasma alloeum
AAAAGTGCGGTGTTGAAAGTAGATAATCATCAAGGACAGGGACAAGAGAGTGTGGTGAAGTGCAGTATCACGTGTGGAAAATCAACGCGTTTGTGAAATAGACGCTCTGTGTGCCACGGGGCAATTCGGGGCTCACAAGACAATCAACGTGGACAATCACCAGAAAAAATTCANTCCTCCCGACCACCCGGCTCATCAAATCGTTATTGATTTCTAACATTGGTCCTTCGAGCCGGATAGTGGAGTGTAAAAGTGCGGTGTTGAAAGTAGATAATCATCAAGGACAGGGACAAGAGAC
>NW_021680758.1:33068-35219 GCF_001412515.2 Diachasma alloeum
CTCAGCAGACCATTTTTGGCTGGGTAGTATCGGGACCAGTTTGTTGTAACGACTGCGTCGCCAAATCATCCTTCAAAACATCAACGCAGACGGCGAATCAACAATTATTAGAACTCCTAAAAAAGTTCTGGCTCCAGGAGGAGCTACCGGATACATCATCAACAGTTGTCATGAGCAAAGTTGAAGCCGAATGCGAATAACACTTTATCGAGACTCATCAGAGGGATTCGTCGGGACGTTATGTCGTGCGTCTCCCCTTTAAATCATCACCAGCCGCCGTGGGAGATACAGCATCAACGGCCAAGAAACGGCCATCTAAGCCCCTGCAAAAATTATCGTCAGATCCAGTCACTCATACCNGCGTCGCCAAATCATCCTTCAAAACATCAACGCAGACGGCGAATCAACAATTATTAGAACTCCTAAAAAAGTTCTGGCTCCAGGAGGAGCTACCGGATACATCATCAACAGTTGTCATGAGCAAAGCTGAAGCCGAATGCGAACAACACTTTATCGAGACTCATCAGAGGGATTCGTCGGGACGTTATGTCGTGCGTCTCCCCTTTAAATCATCACCAGCCGCCGTGGGAGATACAGCATCAACGGCCAAGAAACGGCCATCTAAGCCCCTGCAAAAATTATCGTCAGATCCAGTCACTCATACCCTCTATAAGAAATTCATCGAAGAGTACGAGGCCCTGGACCACATGCAGCGAGCACCTTCAACTTCAGAGCCAAAGCAGGCATATTACCTGCCTCATCATGGAGTGCTGAAACCAGACAGCACGACCACAAAATTGAGAGTGGTGTTCGACGCATCGCATCGCAGCTCATCAGGAGTGTCACTTAACGACATACTCCATCCAGGACCGAAGTTACAAGTAGACAGCTCCGACGTTCTTATCTGATTACGTTGTCATCATTTAGTATTTGGTGCGGACATTGTGAAAATGTTCCGCCAGATTCGTGTTCATCGAGACGATTGGGATTATTAACGGATCTTCTGGAAAGACGACGAAGGAAAACTCATCGACTTTCAACTGACGACAGTCACATACGGCACCAGCTGCGCACCTTGGCTATCTCTGAGGGTGCTGAAGCAGTTGGCCATCGACGAAGGCCATCGATTCCCGTTGGCCTTACCGACATTCATCAAGGGACGGTATGTTGACGACATATACGGAGGCGCGGAAACAGAAGAGCATCTGGAAAACATTATCAAGCATCTCATCGAACTTTTCATGGCGGGCGGCATGCCCCTGCAACAATGGTGCAGCAATGCACCACAAGCCCTAGAGTGACTCGGAATATCATCAGGATCAGCTCCAACCATCGAATTCGAGGANATCAAGCAGCTCATCGAACTTTGCATGGCGGGCGGCATGCCCCTGCAAAAATGGTGCAGCAATGCACCACAAGCCCTAGAGCGACTCGGAATATCATCAGGATCAGCTCCAACCATCGAATTCGAGGAATCAACGGTGAAAGTGTTGGGACTATGCTGGCAGCCCCACACGGACACCTTCCACTATAAAGCAAAGATATTCACCGAGGACACCATCACCAATCGCGTAACCTTGTCCGAGATTGCGCAAATCTACGATCCTTTGGGACTCATCGCGCCGGTGATCGTCACGGCGAAGATGCTCATCCAGGAATTATGGCTGCTCAAACTTAACTGGGACGATCCACTTCCAGATGACTACAAGGATCGCTGGAAATCAGAGAGCAGCTTCAATACTTGAGCAGTCTATCAATACCACGGTGGCTACATCTATCGCCCGGTACATCGGAAATTCAACTTCATGGATTTGCGGATGCATCAAATCTGGCAATGTGCGCATCGGTCTATCTCCATACATCCGCAGCGACATCGGGAACGTCTGTCACCTTGGTTTGTGCCAAGACCGAGGTGGCACCTCTCAAGAAGAAGACCATCCCAAGACTGGAGCTCAGGGCAGCAGTCATGGTCACAGAACTCATGGCTTATGTCAAAAGGGCTTTGGAATTGGACACCATCGAGATTTATCTATGGAGCGACTCATGGGTAGCCATCACCTGGATCAACGGGGACCCTGCCCGTTGGAAGGATTTCGTACAGAACAGGGTTCTTAAGATACGAGATACCCTGCCCTCTGCAACTTGGAGACA
>NW_021680758.1:35768-41926 GCF_001412515.2 Diachasma alloeum
ACGACAATTCCAGAGCCTTCACTTCAGCAGATCAACACAGCAAGACTGAACAGATGGCAAATCATCTCCCAGAGTCTTCAGAATGTCTGGGAACACTGGGAACGAGAGTGCATTCATCGTTACCAGCAAATTTATCGGTGGAAGCAGCCAACGAACGAAGTAAAAATCGGTTCGTTGGTCCTCATCATTGACGAGCGGGAGCCACCAGCCAAGTGGCCTCTGGCTCGAGTCATCGCAATTCATCCGGGACAAGACAACCTGACCAGAGTTGTCACACTGAAGAAAGGCAATCAGGAGACTCAACGGTCCATCCACAGGCTGGTGCCTTTGCCGATCAACGACGACCTTTTGGAAGGTCAACAGTGATACGTCATCATAATCATCAGATATACATCGTCACCTGGAGGTGACGCAGGGCGGGCGGGATGTTGAAAATCATCCTTCAGTCGGGCTAAATGTCGAATTTTGCTCGCTCGGCAACCTTCGGGCATCGACGAACACGCACGAGAACGATCGTGCGTGTCATATCTTTAGTACGCCATCGAACTTCATCGAGTGAAAGTGCCGGAATATTATCGCATCTATTATCGAACATTATCATTGCAAATCATCTTTTTGTTAATTTGTTTACAGTCCAATCGGAACTCATCTATTTATTAAACTCTGTGTTGTGTAATTTTCAGTGCATAATTATTTGTTTATTAAAGAAAACTCATTAAATTACCTCCGGCTAATTATCAATCCGTTAACCCGAACCTCACTTTTCTTCCCGACCACCCGACTCATCAAATCGTTATTGATTTCTAACAAGGTCATTATACGATCTTTTGGCACAAATTTTCGGGAAAATACAAAAATTTGTCGCACGCTCATTTCTGACACTCTGACTATATGGTGACATCACGCGCAAGCGCATTGAGTCAGAGAGAGGCTGGTGTGCGTGTGAGCGGCGCCGACCTATACTCATTGTGTTCTCTCTCGCACCAAGGGTTCTCAGTCAGAATCTACCTGGAGGGGTAGAAATAGAAAATCGCGTTCAACTTAATACCTGTCGGAGATAGAGGAAAATATTTCCTACAAAAACTGTCGGGAAAATTATAATAAAAATTATGAAAAGAAAAAAAAATTCATCAATTAAAAAAAAGTTATACTCAATTTTAAATTCTAATTACCTGAGAATTGCTTCCCAATAGGGTGAAAAAAATTAGACTTGAAGGTGGAACCTTTTTGAACGTTTAGCAAGACGAAAAAATTGAAAAAACATTTTTTTCGATGTTTTTTTTTATTTTTCTCACCCCACATTTTCCAACTGCTCTGGGGGATGAGCGATGTGGAATAGGGGTGAAGTTGCCAAGACATTTTTTGTAGAGAATTTCGTGCTCTATAACTTTGTTTTTTACCTTTTACATCGTAACTCGAGTATTTCTGGAGTTATTTCAGAAAAACACGTTTTTGGGGGTAATTTTCAATTTTTTCCACCCTTTCTTGGAGGGTGAGCACTTTGATTCGTCTCATATGTTGATTACAATAAAAAAACTGATTTATATACAAAAACGCAAGCTGAATTTCAAAACCATGCATTTCCAGACTTCATTCACTGGACTAATGGGGCGGAGAGAGAACTTGAGGGTCACATCAGGGTCATGAGGGTAATCGAGCCATTTCGGATGATTTAGAGGCTAATGATAGTGGAGTGGGGGGAGGGGGGGGGGGGAGAGGGGAGGGCTAATAAAGGCTATAAGGGTCATTAAAGTATTTTAAATAATTCAAGGCCTAACGATAAAGAATAAAATATTTGTGAGGTAATGATGAGAGAGAAGCAGAACTTAATGATTATCATCATGTGTCTTATCTCGATGGGCTGTGAGGAAGCCTGATACTCAAATTAGTGGCTAGAGGGTGTTATTAATTATTAATTATGCTGTTATTAATTGTTAATTATCAGCTGTTATTAATTATTAACAGAATGATTGGGCAGTGTATGAGGTGAATTTGAGAGTGAATTTCTATGGTTCCTGGTAGCTTAGTCGGTAAGAGTGCCCGGCGCGTATCTGGGAGACCCGGGTTCGATTCCCGGCTGGGTGAAGTGGAAATTTATTCTCTCTAAATTCTAATTCCCTTAGAATTTTTTTTTTGTTCTTTTTTCTTTTTCTTTTCAACACATAAAAAAGTTAAATAGAACAACCTAGTCCTCTCTTTAAGAAATTCAATTGGAAATATCGGAAAACTGCGTTGAGAAATTCTATTGGTTTTTTTCGCCGATACCATTGGATATTCTATAGGCAAAATCAATAAATCTAGATTTCTGTTTGATTTTCTTCTATTGCCATTTTTAAGCATAATTTTTTTTTTCACTTGGATTCTGAAATGCAGTAAAAAGCCAAATATAGACCGAAAAAAATGATCAAATTCACGACTAAAAATTGCAATAGAAAAAATCTCAAGAGAAAAATAAAAATAAAAACCTCAATGTATTAACTTTTCCTATAGAATATCCATTAGAATAGGCGCAAAGAACGAATCGAATTTTTCAACTGAAGTTCAATAGAATGGCGATAGAAAGTGTATAAACTTCCAATAGAAAATCAATAGAATTTCTTGAAGGAAGCACTAAGTTTTTTAATTGAATTTTTACATAGCGATACGCAGATTTGTCCCATCCTCCGCTATTCTACATGTGAATAAATCAATGAATAATAGCTATTTTCGTCACAAGACCGAAAAAACTTTTCTGACGAGTGTGAGGGTTGCAGACCGAGGCGTAGCCGAGGAATGCAATCACACGAATCAGAAAAGTTGTTTTCGGTCTAGTGACGAACGTTATTTTTCTTCACACTGTCTGTAAACGGCGTTTGACGGACACGAAGTGTCCGTAAAGCGACATTTTACAGACAGTGTGGTGAAAATAAATTGACAAATCACTCGTAGTCGAGATCCTCGTCATTCCCCTGTCATCGAGTCACAAATTAAAAGAGGCGGGACGATTCTATTGGATTTCTACAGAATTTCTCAATGTTTCCTTAATTTTCTTCATGAAAAAAAAAGAATAGAATGAAAAAAATGGAAAATTTGACGCGAGAAAATTCTGTAGAATGTATAGAATATATAGTGCACTGGTTGTCTCTCCAATGACGGCGTATTTTTTTTACATCGTATATGGACGTCCTCTATCAGAAGAAAAATATTCCAATCGAATTCCGGACGGCCCTAGAGCTGAAAAAATATAAACACGTAAAAATTCATGAAAAAATGGCTGTAGAAGCTTCTTCATGGCTATGGGGTATTTTTTTCCTGAAAGAATGAGCAAAAACAAAATTTTTCTTTTTTTATTTGTTCAAATCGGTTGCGCCGTTCAAAAGTTATGACTTTTTGAAAATTTCAAGGTTTTTAATCACTATCCCAGAAACAAAAAATGATAAGACAATGAAATTTGGCAGGAATACTGTCTATATATAGTAGTCCAAAATGCAACAATCAAATGATGTTTTCTGGACAAAAAAAAAATCCGGGGTGGCTGAGTTGACATCAAATGTCCCATATTTCAATAGGATAAGTTGCGTATAAAAATTTAATTCCATCGACTTTTTCGATAGAGCATTTTCTATTGAATATGTTAATGGAAACGGCCAAGAACTTATAGAAAATTCTATAGAAATCCAATGGAATTGTCCAGCGAATTCGATACATTTTTCTATCAAATTGTTTCATACGTGTGAACATTATAAATAAAGAAATAATGGTTGACCACGCCCGAAAACTTTTAATAGAAATACCTAGCGAATTCGCGGATCAATTGTATTGGATTGCTATAGAACTTTCTATAATTGTTCGGCCGTTTCTATTGACATGTTCAATAGAAAGTATTATATGTATTTATTTATTCATTTTTTTAATTACTTTTTTGTTTTTTATTTTTAATATCTGAGGCAGAAAAACAGAAAAAAATAATGTTAAATCCTTTCATCCTGTACTCTATTTAATTGATGAGATGGTGTTTGACACCTCCCCTTGTACCAAGTGTGTAATACTAACAGGTGCAATAAAGTAATTAAATTAAATAGAAAGTATTGTATAGAGAAAATCGAAAGAGTTAGATTTTTCTATACAACTTATTCTGTTCAAGTATATTCTATATAATTTCATCTTAAATTTTCTAAGTTTTTTTTGTTTGATTGCCTTAATGGAAATAATGAGGATAATGGAAAGAAAGAGGATAATGGAATAAAAAAATAGTCGAGAATTCTATAGAATGAAAAAATCGAGATAATTCTCTCGACTATGTTACAATGGAAGAAATTGTATAGAAAATTCTGATTCTATTGACTTTTTCTATAGAATATTTTCTTTCAAACGTGTCAATATAAACGGCAAAAAACTTTTAGAAAGTTCTATAGCAATCCAATAGAACTTTCTAGCAAATTCGCTAGGTTTTTCGAGTTATTTTTTTCATACTTGACCCTCACAACCCTTGGGTTATTCTCATCTTCTAGAATGACCCCGCAAATAATCGAAAATAACTTTTTGACCTTCATGGTTTCCTGTTATTCCCCGTCATATGAAGCTTTGGATAATAAAAAATATGCTATTAGATCCCGTGAGACCCCTACGGCACAATTGAGAAATAAGCGTCAAAACTTTAGGAATGAAAAAAAAAATTTCACCGAGGAAGTTCTATAGAATAGATTTCATTAGAATAAGATGTGTAGAAAGATTCATTTCTACAGACTTTTTCTGAATAATATTATCTATTTTGAACATGTCAATGAAAACGGGAAAGAACTTATAAAAAGTTCTATAAAAATACAATGGAATTGTGTTGCGAATTCGATAGGTTTTTCTATTGAGTTGTTTCATAGGTGAATACCATAAATAATGAAATAATGGTTGACCACACACGAAAAAGTTTAATAGAAATGGCTAGTGAATTTGCTAGACAAATCGATTGGACTGCTATAGAGCTTTACATAATTTTTTGGCTGTTTCTATTGACATGTTCGATAGGAAGTATTGTAGAGAAAAAGTCAATAGAACTAGATTTTTCTGAACCACTTATTCGATTGAGATATTTTCTATAGAATTTCTCTATTTTTTAAAAATTTTCTTGATGGAAAGAAAAAAAAATAGAATGAAAAAAAAATTGAAAATCCGAGCCGAGGAAATTCTATAGAATGTATTTCAATAGAATAAGGTATATATAAAAACTCAATTCTATAGACATTCTCTATAGAATATTTTCTAGCGAACATGTCAATAGAAGCGGTAAATAATTATCGAAAGTTCTATAGCAATCCAATAAAATTATCTAGCATAGTCGCTAGATAATTTTCTATGAAACTTTGAATAGTAAAAAAATGCTGGACCCCGTGAGACCCCTCCGGAGCAAAGAAAAAACAACCGTCAAATCCCTCAAGTCCGTATCTGAACCTTCGAGACTTCTTTTCTCTCATCGTTCTCTATCATGGGATGAAAAATATGGCTCTAGAGTTCCCCCTCCCCCACCATGACATTTCAAATTATCAGAAATCAATTTTTCTTATTTAGTGAAATTCAGCCGGCCTCCCATGCCCCATCATTAGACGTTAAATCATCAAATGATTCCAAGTTTGCATAGTATATATTTGTGTAAATACGCGATAGGGAAGTTAATTATAAACTCCTTTGTGTAGAAAAATGCGTTAGAAATTTTTTTAATAACATCCCCCCCGCCATTGCTACCGACTTGACCGACCTAGTCGGGAAGTCGATACGGCCGTCACCTGACGGCATTCTCCCTATAGGCTTATATATCCATTTCATACACTTGCATTTATTTTCGTAACCCTGGGAATCCAGGAGCCACGCTACAGCCACGGTATTTGCGTGGCTGTTGCGTGGCTATTAGGATTGGCATTTTCTGGGGCTAAAAAGGGGGAAATGATATCTGAAAACACAATAAAAGTGGATAGACGAATTATTAGTTTATATTTGCACTGTTTATAACATTGTTTTCTATCAATTGATTGAAATTAATGTGAGTGTATATAATGATAATACAAGATCCGTAGGGGGAATGCCGGGAGATGGCGGCAGTGTCGATATCCCAACGGGGTCGGTCAAGTCGACAGGAGTCGCAGCCAGAATAAGTGAGACCCCAACAGAGGTGGGGCGCCACGGTCGAT
>NW_021680758.1:41937-42222 GCF_001412515.2 Diachasma alloeum
TTTTTGGTGGGACTCCGGCCACTTTTTCGGGGGATTCCCGTAAAAATTAGTGTGCCACATGCGAATTCTCCGATGACTCCCTGTTATGTCCCAGCGTGGGTGAACAGCACACGAATTTTTGGAAGGATTCTCACAAAATTACGATGTATTTTTTTCTCCGTGTATAGCAGTCCCGCTGTCACAGGGGTAGGTTCGAAGGGGGGTTTATGTCCTCCTTGTCCTCAATGTTTACTTTATGTTTTTCCGTTGATTCATTCGCCCGCTAATTAATATTAAGGGATGAGA
>NW_021680758.1:43032-45682 GCF_001412515.2 Diachasma alloeum
CCCGCTAATTAAAAAATCGTCTGTCCCCTCCTAATTAACGTTAAGGAATGAAACCAACGCTGTTCGATGGAGAATTGAATTCCCCATCCGGCAACCCCCGTTGGATCCCTTAATCTCTGTAAGAAAAAAATAAAAACTGCGACGCAATTTACGGCGCTATGAAAAACTTAATGGATAACTCGCCCGCCAATTAAAAAATCGTCTCTCCCCTCCTAATTAATATTAAGGAATGAAATCAATGATGTTCGATGGAGAACTAAATTCCCCATCCAGCAACCCCGTTTGATCCCTCAATCTCTGTAATAAAAAAATAAAATCTGCGACGCAATTTACGGCGCTATAAAAAACTTAATGGATAACTCGCCCGCCATTTAAAAAATCGTCTCTCCCCTCCTAATTAACATTAAGAAATGAAACCAATGCTGTTCGAGGTAGAATTAAATTCCCCATACAGTAAACCCCATTTCATCCCTAAATCTCTGTAATAGAAAATTAAAAACTGCGACGCAATTTACTGCGGTATGAAAAACTTGATGGATAACTCGCCTGCCAATTAAAAAATCGTCTCTCCCCTCTTAATTGATATNTCGCGGCGCTGTGAAAAAGCTAATGGTTTCTCGGCGCAATGACTCCCGATAATTCGCCCGCTAATTAGAAAATCGTCTCTCCTTTCCTAATTAACGTTAAAGAATGAAACCAACGCTGTTCGATAGAGAATTAAATTCCCCATCCAGCAATCCCCGTCTGATCCCTTAATTTCTGTAATAAAAAAATAAAAACTGCGACGCAATTTACGGCGCTATGAAAAACTTAATGGATAACTCGCCCGCCAATTAAAAAATCGTGTCTCCCCTACTAATTAATATTGAAAAATGAAACCAATGCTGTTCGATGGAGAATTAAATTTCCCAGACAGCAACCCCTGTTGCATCCCTTAATCTCCGTAATCAAAAAATGAAAACTGCGACGAAAGTCGCGGCGCTGTGAAAAAGCTAATGGTTTCTCGGCGCAATGACTCCCGATAATTCGCCCGCTAATTAGAAAATCGTCTCTCCCCTCCTAATTAACGTTAAAGAATGAAACCAACGCTGTTCGATAGAGAATCAAATTCCCCATCCAGCAACCCCCGTCTGATCCCTTAATCTCTGTTATAAAAAAATAAAAACTGCGACGCAATTTACGGCGCTATGAAAAACTTAATGGATAACTCGCCCGCCAATTAAAAAATCGTCTCTCCCCTCCTAATTAATATTAAGGAATGAAACCAATGCTGTTCGATGGAGAATTAAATTCCCCATCCTTCAACCCCCGTTTCATTCCTTAATCTCTGTAATAAGAAAATAAAAACTGCGACGAAATTCGCGGCGCTATGAAAAACCCAATGGTTTCTCGGCGCAGAGCGCTTCCCCATTAATTCGCCCGCTAATTAAAAAATCGTCTCTTTCCTCCTAATTAATATTAAGGAATGAAACCAATGCTGTTCGATGGAGAATTAAATTCCCCATCCTTCAACCCCCGTTTCATTCCTTAATCTCTGTAATAAAAAAATAAAAACTGCGACGAAAGTCGCGGCGCTATGAAAAACTCAATGGTTTCTCGGCGCAGTGACTCCCGACAACTCGCCCGCTAATTAAAAAATCGTATCTCTGCTCCTAATTAACATTAAGGAATGAAACCAATGCTGTTCGATAGAGAATTAAATTCCCCATACAGCAACCCTCGCTTCATCCCTAAATCTCTGTAATAGAAAATTAAAAACTACGACGCAATTTACGGCGCTATGAAAAACTTAATGGATAACTCGCCCGCCAATTAAAAAATCGTCTCTCCCCTCCTAATTAACATTAAGGAATGAAACCAATGCTGTTCGATAGAGAATTAAATTCCCCATACAGCAACCCTCGCTTCATCCCTAAATCTCTGTAATAGAAAATTAAAAACTACGACGCAATTTACGGCGCTATGAAAAACTTAATGGATAACTCGCCCGCCAATTAAAAAATCGTCTCTCCCCTCCTAATTAATATTAAGAAATGAAACCGACGCTGTTCGATGGAGAATTAAATTTCCCATACAGCAACCCCCGTTTCATCCCTTAATCTCTGTAATCAAAAAATAAAAACTGCGACGAAAGTCGCGGCGCTGTGAAAAAGCTAATGGTTTCTCGGCGCAATGACTCCCGATAATTCGCCCGCTAATTAGAAAATCGTCTCTCCCCTCCTAATTAACGTTAAAGAATAAAACCAATGCTGTTCGATAGAGAATTAAATTCTCCATCGATCAACCCTCGTTTCATCTCTTAATCTCTGTAATAAAAAAATAAAAACTGTGACGCAATTTACGGCACTATGAAAAACACAATGGATAACTCGCCTGCTAATTAAAAAATCGTGTCTCCCCTCCTAATTAATATTAAGGAATGAAATTAATGCTGTTCGATGGAGAATCAAATTCCCTATCCATCAACCTTTGTTGCATCCCTTAGTCTCTGTAATAAAAAAATAAAAACTACCACGAAATTTACGGCGCTTCACGATACCTCGGCCGCTAATTAAAAAATCGTGTCTCCCCTCCTAATTAACAGTAAGGAATGAAACCAATGCTGTTCGATAGAGAATTAAATTCCCCATCCATCAACCTTTGTTGCATC
>NW_021680758.1:47713-47993 GCF_001412515.2 Diachasma alloeum
TCTGGCGTTACCTGACGGGGTGAAAGCACCCACCTTCAACGGTGTCTGGGAAAGAGAAGGTGTGGCAATGGTGTGCTGATGAGGAAACGGGAAATTGGCTGAAAAGCCTTTTCCTCGAAAACAAAATAGCTGGACTTACTGTACTTGTGGTTGCAGCTTCGGAGCTTCCCAAGAAGCACAGGGTTGTACTACACGTGGAAGACCCAGATCTAACCGCTCAAGAAACACTGTGCTTCCTTGAGAAACAGAATGCAGGACTGCAGGCCAGAGAGTGGGTTGT
>NW_021680758.1:48222-48527 GCF_001412515.2 Diachasma alloeum
GGGATGCAGACAGTCATAGCATTGATCCAAGAACCATGGATAGTGGCAATGCCATTAAGGGTCTCAGTGTTTGTGGCAGAATCTATCATGCAAACACTCAGGAAAAAATTAGATCTCGTATTGTTATCAAAGGACTAGGCTCTTTCTTCTGTTCACAGGCTAGTGAGGGAGACCTGGCTGTGGCACAAGTGGATCTGGGCCTGGGACAAGGCGAGGAAATGAGCCTGGTTGTAGGGTCAGTTTACATGCCCTATGACTCGGCTGAACCACCTCCTTCGAAAAAAGTAAAGGACCTATGCAACCAT
>NW_021680758.1:48620-48852 GCF_001412515.2 Diachasma alloeum
AACCCCGAAAATCCCGGAGATCCGATCCGTGGGAAGCGCCAAAGACCCTTCGTAATTATCCGAACGACAAACAGTTCGGCCTAGTCTCGCGTAATAATCAATAAAAAGGAACTAGTTTTGTGTTAAGTGATTAGAGAAGAGTTAGGTGAGATTTGAATAATCGCGCCAGATCGTGAGAGTCGCGATTAATTGTCGTTAGATTCGCACCTTCGAGGGGCGTGTCCGCACCAAT
>NW_021680758.1:49029-49688 GCF_001412515.2 Diachasma alloeum
TTCTCCTCTCTCTCGCTCCCATTGTCGCCCGCATACCTTTCCCCCTAATTCTCGGAATTCTCGAGTATTTAGGGATTAGCGTGTATTTCTACTTCGCCCAAATGTTTACTTCGGGATATTTGAGGTATTTATCGGTGATATTAATTTCTTCGAATCTTTTTGTTAGATTAGACTAATTCCTATCAGAGTGCGGAATTAATATTATGATTATTATTATTATCAATATTGTTAGTTATTAATTGTAGATTTTTTCCTTTTTTTTTATATATATATATTTTTTGAGAGAACTGAAATGTCTTTTTTTGAAAAATTGGTGATTCTCATATTTCAGTAGTGAAACACGTAAGAACGATGTTGATTTCTTGTAGTTTTGGCCACCCAATACCCGTCTCCACCTGAAATCCACCCCTCTCTCCACAACCTAGCACACTGAGCGAACCCAGGACCGTTACCTTTCCCCAGAAATCTAGTTTTCTCCCTTTTGTGTAAATTTTTGAGGTTTTGGAATCAATTAGAATTGGTTTTGTAGAATCATCCGGTTTGGTACTTCCGGCTAAAAATTACCTGGCGCCTATAGATTTGTGTATTTTTGAGTTTAACTAGATGAAGGGGAAGAAGGGCGAAGGTAATAGGCATTTTTAACCCCCATACGAAAATGT
>NW_021680758.1:49930-50185 GCF_001412515.2 Diachasma alloeum
GGGGTCAGAACCTACCTTCATAGATCAGAGACGACAGGAGGTCATAGATATCACTCTGGGGACGGATAGAGTGGCAGACATGATTGGAGACTGGAGGGTCAGACATAAGAATGTCCATCCACACAGTAAAAGACACGGAATGGGTAAGAAACCCAAGACGAACAAACTGGGGAAATTACCGAGAAAGTCTATCTGACAATCGTAGGGATATCATCCTCAGATTTAACAACAAAAAGCAGCTGGAGGAGGCTTCGA
>NW_021680758.1:50263-50459 GCF_001412515.2 Diachasma alloeum
ACTGAGACTCCTTGGTGGTCAGAGAGGCTCGGTGGGCTGAGGGGCAAAGCTAGAAAAGCTTTTAACAAAGCTAAGAACATGAGAGCGGGCCCCCGTAAGGAAGACGCATGGAAAACTTACAGAGGCTTGCTCGCAGATTACAACAAGGCAATAAAGGCAGCCAAAGAGGACTGCTGGAGGGCTTTCACAATGTATA
>NW_021680758.1:50659-50946 GCF_001412515.2 Diachasma alloeum
CCCGCTGTCCAGTTGGTTCACTCCACCCCAGTATCCCATTTTGCCCCATTTAATTCCAGTTTCCCTTATCATGCGTCCCTCTCCGTTATCCCATATTACCCCACTGTTCACCTTCGTCAATGCTTCCCCTATCTCCTCCCTCTCAATAATTGCGCATATCAAGCGAAACAAAATTCACTCGCGACAAACAGCTGTATAGCGCAGAAGATACCGGGGTAACCTGCGATCACTGAAGCTAAGCAGTAGCGAGTTGGGTTAGTAAAAGGATGGGTGACCGAAAGGGAACA
>NW_021680758.1:50971-58593 GCF_001412515.2 Diachasma alloeum
AAGGGAATACGGCGGATCGATCGGGAGGGAACATCTGGAGAACCGCTGAACCAATTTTTTTTTGTTTTATAATTGTTCAATTTGTGAATTAACTACATTAATATTTTCAATTATTTTCCAATAATGAAATTGAAGGAGTTATTAGTGATTAATTAATCATTGAGATGCATAAGAGACGCGGAGCCTCTCGCCGAGAGACGCTCGGTAGCAGTCTTGCTACGTCTCCCACGCAGAGTCTCTCAAAAGTATGGCTACTGGCGCTGAGCCATACTCTCTCATAGACGCAGACGCGAGTCTTGCAGACCCCAAAAAGACTCAAATTTTTCATCCCGGGGTCTTTCTGGATATTGAGGGGACTTTTGATAGCACTTCGAATCCGGCTATAGAGAAAGCCATGGAAGAACGACAGATGTCCAAGGCTATCATTGCTTGGATACAAAACATGCTGAAAGGCAGAAGACTGTCGGCAGGACATGGGAGGGCATGTGTGGAGGGACGTCCGACTAGGGGCTGTCCGCAGGGGGGAGTTCTCTCGCCCCTGCTATGGAACCTGGTTGTAGATGGACTTCTAAATCAACTAAGTGAGGCCGGCTTCCACGTCATCGGTTTCGCCGATGATGTGGCAGTTGTTGTGAAAGGCGGATTTCTGAGGGTGCTAAGGGACCTGATGGCAACAGCCTTCAATATCATTGGGACTGGTGCAGGGAACTGGCCTATCGGTAAATCCAGCCAAAACAACAAGTCCTGGTTTTCACCAGAAATTATAGACTGGAAAAGATCCAACCTCTGAAGCTAAATGGCTCGGAGATAAACGACATCAGCAGAGTGAAATATCTGGGTGTCCTCCTGGATAATAAACTAAGCTGGAAAGAACATATCTGTACACAGAGAAATAAAGTGTTTGCCTCTATGTGGGCGTGCAGAAGAGCTGTGGGCAGGACATGGGGACTAAATCCTAAAATGATCCAGTTCTGAGGTCACAAACGGATAAGTTTGAGAAGATCAAACCTCTGATTCACAGAAAATTTCGAAACCTTTTACGAAGCTTTTTTGTAATCAGCGGAATAGTGTACTTCTTTTCCGCTTGACTTGTGTACGTGAAAAAAAATAGATTTTGAGGCGACAAATTATTTATCTATTTAGATCAAATTATACGTTGACTCCATGTATCTTATATTATTAGACGAAGTTATTTCGATATTTTTGCGCGGAATAAATATATTTTTGGGCAGAGGTAATTTTTTCTCTCAGTGTTGCGCCGTGACTTTCGTCGCAGTTTTTATTTTTTTATTACAGAGATTAAGGGATGAAACGGGGGTTGCTGTACGGGGAATTTAATTCTCCATCGAACAGAATTGGTTTCATTCCTTAATATTAATTAGGAGGGGAGAGACGATTTTTTAATTGGCGGGCGAGTTATCCATTAAGTTTTTCATAGCGCCGTAAATTGCGTCGCAGTTTTTAATTTTGTATTACAGAGATTAAGGGATCAAACGGGGGTTGCTGGATGGGGAATTTAATTCTCCATCGAACAGCATTGGTTTCATTCCTTAATGTTAATTAGGAGGGGAGAGACGATTTTTTAATTGACGAGCGAATTATTGGGGTGCGCCGAGAAACCATTGGGTTTCTCATAGCACCGTGACTTTCGTCGCAGTTTTAATTTTTTTATAACAAAGATTAAGGGATGAAACAGAGGTTGATAGATGGGGAATCTAATTCTCCATCGAAAAGTCCTCGTCTCATCCCTTAATATTAATTAGCGGGCGAATGAATCAACGGAAAAACATAAAGTAAACATTGAGGACAAGGAGGACATAAACCCCCCTTCGAACCTACCCCTTTGACAGCGGGACTGCTATAGGGCTTCTAGCAGATGTTTTCCGTGCCCAGGATACCCCCACTCTACGTAATTCCCACTCATATGCTTGTGCCCCACTCCAAAAATCCATGGATATTCTTCTTCTGGCCCTACTGCCGAGTTACCGGCACAGGCAGCTCGCCCAGCCGTTAGAATCGACCGTGGCGCCCCACTTCTGTTGGGGTCTCATTTATTCTGGCTGCGAATCCTGTCAACTTGACCGACCCCGTTGGGATATTGACACTGCCGCCATCTCCCGGCATTCCCCCTACGGGTCTTGTTTTATCATTATATACACTCACATTAATTTCAATCAATTGATAGAAAACAATGTTATAAACAGTGCAAATATAAACTAATAATTCGTCTATCCACGTTTATTGTGTTTTCAGATATCATTTCCCTCTTTTTAGCTCCAGAAAATGACAATCCTATTAGCCACTCAACAGCCACGCAAGTACCGTGGCTCCTGGATCACCAGGGAAACTAATGAAGCTCAAGGCAATTAATGGTGCAAACATTGATAAATAATTTATAAATCAACTTCTACAATGCTTTTGGGCATCATTTACCTTTTCTTAACCCAAAAACTGTCTGCCCCCAACTGCCCCCGACTACCGCCAAACTTAGGCGGCTACGCAATCGCCAGGGGGGGAAGGGGGAGGTACAACGGCGGAGGGTTGCAAATCTTAGCCAACTAGGGGAGGGGGTTCCTGAAACTGACTGAGCCACCACGATCCCTCTGTTCACATGCATGATTTAAATAAATTGAAAACTTTTCAAATGAAAAATATAAATCTTTGTTCATTGAAATTTCACGAGAAGGTGGAAGTGGGAGGTATGATGGCGCGGGATTGCAAATTTTACCCAACACTAGGAGGGGGTTCCAGAATCTATCTGAGCAACCCCCCATGCCTCCGTTCGCATATGTTAACTAAGTAAATTAAAAACTTGTTGAATAAAAAATTGAAATTTCGTTAATTAAGATTTCACGAGGGGGTGGAAGGGGGAGATACGACGGCAGAGAGTCGCAAATTTTACCCAACAAGGGGAGGGGGTTGTCGAATCTGACTGAGCCACCCCCATGCGTTGATTAAATAAAAAAAAATGTTAAATACATAATGAAAATCGCGAAAATTGATAATTCACGAGGGGGTGCAGGGGGAGGTAGGATGGCAGATGATTGCAAATTTTACTCAACAAGGGGAGGGGGTTTCAAAACCTTTCTGAGCCACCCCCATCCCTCCGGGATGGAAAAAATTGAAAATCACCCCCAAAAACGTGTTTTTCTGAAATAACTCGAGAAATACTCGAGTTACGATGTAAAAGGTAATAAAAACAAAGTTGTAGAGCGCGAAATTCTCTACAAAAAAGGTCTTGACGACTTCACCCCTATTCTGCATCGTTCATCCCCCAGAGCCGTTGGAAAATGTGGGGTGAGAAATTTTTTAAAAAAACATCGAAAAAAAAACTTTTTTCAATTTTTTCTTCTTGCTGAACGTTCAAAAAGGTTCCAGCTTCAAGTCTAATTGTTTTCACCCCATTGGGAAGCAATTTTCAGGTAATTACAACTTAAAATTGAGTATAACTTTTTTGTTAATTGATGATTTTTTTTTTTCATAATTTTTATTATAATTTTCCCGACAGTTTTTGTAGGAATTATTTTCCTCTATCTCCGACAGGTATTAAGTTGAACGCGATTTTCTATTTCTACCCCTCCAGGTAGGTTCTGACTGAGAACCCTTGGTGCGAGAGAGAACACAATGAGTATATGTCGGCGCCACCACGCACACCAGCCTCTCTCCGACTCAATGCGCTTGTGCGTGACGTCACCGTATGGCCAGAGCAGTCAGAGTGTCAGAAATGAGCGTGCGACAAGTTTTCGTATTTTCCCGAAAATTTGTGCCAAAAGGTCGTATAATGACCTCTCCAAGAGAGAGTGAATCTCCACGTTTCAGATGATTCTGAATCATCTGAGCATAACTTTTGGAGACATTTTTTTTTCATTTTTTCGAGGGGAATTTTCAATTTTTTCCGAATTTGAGCCAAAAGGTCTGATAATGACCTCTCCAGGGGAGAGTGAATCTCCACGTGTCAGGTGATTCTGAATCATCTGAGCATAACTTTTGAGGACATTTTTTTTCATTTTTTCAAGGAAGATTTTTAAATTTTTTCCGAATTTGAGCCTGTTGGAAATCCTGTCAGCTGACAGGGCACTCACACATACACACGCGCGGCTCATCCATTCTCTCCCCACTCACGCACACCCGACGCGCTCACCTCAGATGACCGGGGGTTATTAATTCGGACACCTGAGGCGCCACGTCCTGGACAGCTCCTTATTACCATATGATCTATGTTAAATTAGGTCATGTGACCATGGAATTAGGGCACGTGGCACCTGTAAGCCCGTGTCTCTCTCTCATTCGTTTCCGGGAACTAGTTAAAGGCACTTCTCTTATTGTACTGCTCATTTTCTAGTGACTCGCATTAACTCATTGTGTCAGCTCAGTTATTATTTTTTCATAGAATTCGGTCCGCTCATTAATTCCAGTTATCAGTGACTCAATTAGTGACATTTAATTATTGTGAAGATAACTTTGACAAATATAGTGAATTTGTGACCACGTGCACGTGTTCCGCTCATTTCTTGGTTCTACTCATCCCACTCCCCGTAATCCGACTCCAACTCATCCATCCGCACAATTAATTCCCCGATCCAGGCATCTCATCAAACATTTTGGTCCTTCGAGCCGGATCGGTGGAATATTTTTCGGTTTTCGGTTTTTTTTGTTGGGTTTTGGCGGAAGTGGAAGTGACGCGGTCAGTGGTGCTCAACCTACGGGGACCAGCTCGTTGGCTCAGCGCACGCAGTGGACCTCAACCAGTCCAGCTCTCCAATCATCAGGGAACTGCATTACCGGCCCGCGGGAATATTTGAATTTTGGAGCAGCTCATCCCCGGGACTTTGGACTTTTTTCTCAACTGCAGCGTTCCTGCACTGGTCCAGCTCAACATCACTCACTCGGCTAAGTAGCATTTAATTACCTCTTGCTACTTTTGCCATTTTTTCCTTTTTTTTGAATTTTTTGGAGCATTCAACTTTGTTTTTTTTGGCTACCGCTCCCTTTATATTCTCCAACCCTTTTTCGTTTTTTTTGAATTTTTCAATAAATTCTCGCGCCTGCTCAACGGAATCGCTCACTGCTGCTACCTACTAAATTAAGACTCTTCGGTGTTATTACTGTTGCCGCTCAACCGACCGGATACTTAATTTTATCGCTTCTCACTGCTCACTGCTTGGCTTTTGGGGTCGCCTTACTTAGGTTTTTCCGGTTCATTCCTTTTTTTGAGCTGCGCACTTATTTTCAATTATGGCATCATTTGAGGCGACCATTAGCCTGAATAACTCTCGGGCAGCGTTCATCGAACGCGTTTACAAGGAGCTGCTCACAGAAGAGGCGAAAAGCCTCACAATCTCCAATCTCCAGGGTAAACTCGAGATCCTGGAGACCTACTGGGAAAAATTCGAGAGCACTCATGAGAAGCTCATCGCTGGCAGCGGCAAGATCGAAGGGATCCTTGAATTGCCGTACTTCAAGGACCATCGGTTCGACATTACTATCGGGCATTATCATGAGGCAAGGGGTATTTTAAGCCAGCTCATTGATAAAAGGGGGATCTCAGGTTCATCTCGTCGGTCTCTCGCGTCTGGGACGGCTCAGCCCACATACTCCAAGCGTTATCTCCCTGAGATTTCTCTGCCCAAGTTCGGAGGGGCCTATGCGGACTGGCGCTCGTTCCGCGATCTTTTCGCGTCTCTGGTCGGCTCGAATACGGATCTATCCAACGTGGAGAAGATGCATTATCTTCGTACTAGTCTCTCAGGGGAGCCAGCTCAACGCATCGCGAATCTTACGATCTCGGAAAAGTCATTCTCGATTGCATGGGAACTGCTCTTGTCTCGCTACGAGAATAAGCGACTGCTCATTTCAGCTCATTTGGAACAGCTCCTCAGTCCCCCAACCATGACTTCTCACAGTGCCAAAGAGCTCAATGCCCTGCTCACTGTCACCTCTGAGGCACTTAACGCTCTGGAGGCTCTCGGCTCCCCAACCTCCCAGTGGGACCAGGTGATCGTACATACGGTCTCGCAACGGCTCAGCTCAAAGCTTCGTGAAGCCTGGGAGGTCAAGGTCGGTTCATCGGCGGAGTATCCTTCATACAAGGACTTCAAGGATTTCCTCACTGGGAGAGCTCGCGCGATGGAGAGCATCGAGATTAACTCGGTTCCTCGTGCTCCTGCCACAAAGCCCTCCAATGTCAGCTCATCCAAGCAGTCGACCGCTGCGAAGGTTCACCACGGCACCGCTCAACCACCACAAAAATCGAGGCCAGCTCCCAAGTCCGCTCCATCGGGGAAGGTCACGTACCCGTGCTCGATGTGTGAGGCAGACCATTACCTCACATCCTGCTCATCCTTCCGTCAACTTTCGGTATCAGCTCGTAGGGAGGTAGTAGAGCGTCGCTACCTCTGCTACAATTGCCTTGGTCGGCACTCGGTGAGGGACTGCAGGTCCAAGACCAAGTGCCAGTATTGCGGGGGCCTCCACCACTCGATGCTCCACAACCAGCCATCGAGTCAGCCTCAACGTCCAGCTCAGCAGAGGCAACAGACCAACTCAACCCAGCAAAAGGCCGTTCCGGTGGTGACCTACACCCACGAAAACGACATCCCCATGGTGGTGACTGGTGACCAAGGCCAGTCAACGTCGTCGGAATGAAGATCACCAGCTCAGATTGCCGTCTCCTGCTCAGGTCACCATTCAGATTCCGGATCCGCTCAAGACTTCCGCCCTGGGATCCTTCTGGCTACCAGCCTTGCGCTTTTGGTACGCCCAGATCAGCCAGCTCATCAGGTTCATCTACTCATCGATCCAGGGTCGGAAATCTCCGTCATCTCAGACCAGCTCGTTCGTCAGCTTGGGCTGTTAAGGCTTAAGACACAGCTACGAATATCGGGGATTGGAGACACGGCATCTGGGCCGGCATTAGGCAAGGTTCGGCTCACAATACAGTCCACTTGCTCTCACTTTCAGCTCAGAGTTTCTGCCTATGCTCTCGGCCAGCTCACAACCTCATTAGCGACATTTTCACCAAGTCAGCTCACATGGGATCATCTGGCAGGACTCCAGCTCGCTGATCCCGATTTTCTCACACCAGCACCAATTGACATCCTTCTTGGCGCTGATGTCTATGGACAGCTCATTTTACCACAAGTCATCACCAATGGACCAAACTCACCATCGGCTCAGCTCACGCGACTTGGATGGATCGTATTCGGACCAACGGAAGGTCCTGATACTACTCAAGTAGCAACTTCTCATCTAACGGTCGCCAACGAGGATCTCAATGAACTGCTCACCAAATTCTGGATCCAGGAAGAGATCCCTGGGACACCAGAGGTTCAGCTCAACGAGGAGGAAGCGCAGTATGAGGAACACTTTCAACGGACCCACTCACGAGATTCATGTGGCCGCTACATCGTTCGGATACCGCTCAAATCTCCAGTTTCCTCGCTAGGAGATTCACGATCGTCTGCACTCGCTTGCCTCCATCGTCTGCTCAGGAAACTCTCACGTGATGAGGTTTATCATCAGCTCTACACGGACTTCCTCAAGGAATATGAAGAGCTCGGCCACATGCGTCGAGTCTCCGGACAGCTCGCTAGATCAGCTCATCAGCGCCAGCTTAATGGGGA
>NW_021680758.1:58713-58958 GCF_001412515.2 Diachasma alloeum
TCGGGCTGACGCTCCTCCGGAATATTTCTTCCCTCATCACGGAGTTCTCAGGGCGAGCAGTGAGACAACGAAGCTCAGAGTTGTTTTCAACGGCTCCAGCAAGACCAGCTCAGGACAATCGTTGAACGAGATCATGCACACGGGTGAGAAGTGGCAGAAGGATATCTCGGATATACTTTTCTTTTCTCGGCGGAAGCGGCTCATTTTCATGACGGACATAACCAAGATGTTTCGTCAAATTCGGG
>NW_021680759.1:0-6642 GCF_001412515.2 Diachasma alloeum
TATTTTGGGGACTCACCGGTCGTTGAAACACCCGGCGTCAGCTTGGCATGTATTCCAATCCAACTCCAACAATTCCACTTTTCACGTTGATCTTCTCTATTCGTGCAGTACCAAAGGCCGGCCGCCATGATGGATGTGCGCAGAGAAGTTGCGCACTAGCCATGTTTTTGGCAATTGCACTTTTTCTACGTCTCGATTCTATAATAATGCAATAATACAGTCTGAGTTTTTGTGATAAAATCCTTTCTTGCCATGAATGTTAACTGATTATTGCATGAAAAATAATTATTTCCCCGGTTTAATCCCCTTTCTCACCGAAAATCCGCGGACGAACGCCAAAACCTCCATCCTCTGCCAATGACCCGCCGCCATGTTGAATGTGCGCGGAGGAGTTGCGCAATAGNATGATTTTTTTGACATTGCACTCTTTATACGTCTCGATTCTGCAATAATGCAATAATAAAGTGTGATTTTTTGATAAAATCATTTCTTGCCATGAATGTTAGCTGATTATTGTATTATTAATAATTATTTCCCCGGTTTAATCCCCTTTCTCACCGAAAATCCGTTGACGAACGCCAAAACCTCCATCCTCTGCCAATGACCCGCCGCCATGTTGAATGTGCGCGGAGGAGTTGCGCAATAGCGAAATTTGGCATTCCACTTTTTAGAGGTGTAGGCTTCATAATATGCCCTAATAAAGTCTGATTACTTGATAAAATCACTGCCTGCCATGAATATTAACTGATTATTGCACTATTAATACTAATTTCCCGGGTTTAATCCCTTTTTCTCACAGAAAATCCGCAGACAAACGCCAAACCCTCCATTCTCTACCAGTGGCCAGCCGCCATGATGAATGTGCGCGGAGGAGTTGCGCAATGGCGAAATATAGTATTGCACTTTTTACCGATCTAGGTTTAATAATATGCACTAATAAAGTCTGATTTCTTGATAAAATCATTCCCGGCACTCAATATAACTGATTATTGCACGATCAATAAGTATTTTCCCAGTTTAATCCCTTTTCTCACTGAAAATCCGCGGACGAACGTCAAAGCACCTATTCTCTGCCAGTGATCAACTGCCATGATGGATATGCGCGGACACATTGCGCAGTTGTCATATTTGGCGAATGGTAGCTTTCTTATATATGACTTGCATTTATAATTGTATACGATAATAATAAACTCTCATTTAATTAACATAAACAAACAACTAGAATTGTCAAATTACACTGGAGAACACGTGATTCAGAAGAAAACCTCAAAATAGGGAAGATGAAGGTGGAATGAGCCATTTTCAATCATCACTAACTTGAGACTGGCCGAATGAAATTGATGGAATTAAAAAAAAAATTCTTCTATTTTGAAGGTATTTTTACAGACTTGAAAATGAGTTGTGTTCTTCCCAGTCAATCCCTCTCAATTCCTCAATAATGTCTCCGAAATAATTGACTGAAAATTTACAAAATAATGCAAAAAGTTCTGTTTTGTAGCTGACAAAATTCCTTAATCAACAATTCGTAAAAAATAGTTCATAACTCTTTTCCAAATATTAACATAAATGATCTGGAATTTTAATAAATGACGAAGTAGAATTCATCAAAATATCAATACCCGTTGAAGTTGTCTGAGATATTTCCAGTTTTAAATTTGTAAAAAAAAAAAAATCGGTTACACTTTCCATCACATAATCTATATGTATATGGAAATATTATAGAAGAAATTCAACTCCATAATGCAAAATATACAAAGCTCTGTATGAAAATTTTATTGGAATGTTTATTGTAATAAAAAACTTATTAATTCAATAATTGTAAACCATTAGTTGAGGTGAACATAGTATAGATTTTGCGGCTCAATTCCGAACCAGTTTTCCTCAACTTAGACAATTCTCCAGGGCCTCTTCTGATCTGAAAAAAAAAGAAAACAAAAATTACGTTACTTGTAAAGCGTTATTATCAAGGCATTTTTTTTTACTATGAATCCTCACGCGGGTGAATATCTTTCAACAGTGCTTTCCCTTTTTCGGCTGAATATAGTTCATACGACTGGAATAATAAAAGAGAAAAATGCCTTCAATAATTTTGCAACATAAAGAGCAACCATGTTTACTTGTTACCTTCATGAGCTATGTGATGGGCTCGAATATGTTGTACAAATTGCCTCAACCATAGTCTTCTTAATCCAAAGCCATCACCATCCACTTTTATTGTATTTTTATTATCACCGATCGCATAAAAGTCAAAGTTTCCTTCGACATGAGTCTTTCTCATCGCAATTTTATGTGGAATTTCAACAATAGCTTTTTAGTACGTTGATGAATCATTGAGCTCATGTCTTATTGTGAATTTTCAATTAATACAATATTACAATTGAGAGTGATCTGTGCTTCAACTAATGAACATTCAAAATCTTTTTTGGAAATTTTTGGTAATTCGACAGAAACAATGGCTTATTTTAATGGCAACGGACAAAAACGGAAATTTTTTCCGTGGAAATTTTTTCAGGAGAAATTTTTTCCGAGAAATTTTATCCGGGGAAATATTTTCCGATCCTCAACAGGTATTAATTGATCGTGTGGAATGAGGATCCTTATGATCAATTTGCTCCTGTCACCCTTGTGACCCTCCAAAAGTTACTCCCCGGTCATTTACTCTGAGGGTAGAGTTGAGATACTAACAGTAATGGTCAGTGAATTCCTATGAATCCTCTTCAGTTCACATTGCTATCAACTCTGGATCTTCTCATCTTCTCTGGTCAAGCTGCCACTTGCATTCAAAACTTATTCAATTAGATGGATGGTTCCATCTTTGTTAATTTCAAAGGGGTCCATAAATAACAAAAGAGAATGCAAATGTGCATATAATGTCTTTTTCTTCATTTTTTTTACACAAAAAATCCAATCGCTTAATGATAAAGTTGTTTGAAATATCCGCTGCCTACAATGATTAATTATCAAACCTATGTGAAATTACTCTAGCCACAAACGGTGAACAACTAGTGACACAATAAAAAAATGCACTTGAACAACCATTACGGTATGATGAGCTGAAGAATAATACAGGTACACTGCAAAATATCTCAATAATAATCACTGCCAAAATGCACTCCTTCCGCATTTCCGACACTCAAATTACA
The DNA here is from genome assembly GCF_001412515.2 of Diachasma alloeum. Taxonomy (NCBI): domain Eukaryota; kingdom Metazoa; phylum Arthropoda; class Insecta; order Hymenoptera; family Braconidae; genus Diachasma; species Diachasma alloeum. The sequence goes on from NW_021680759.1 coordinate 3,144, forward strand.
TCTGAATAAATTTGTCGTGAACACATAACAGGGAGGACTTTGTAACAAGTAGTTATTGCGAAAATTCCAACGAATTACATGCAAAATCAATTATTGCTCTTTTTCTCATTGTGAACATACACAACCGTATTTGTTTTTTTTTTTAATGTGGCCATGGACAAAGTTGTTCTTAATTTTTGGCAAAATAAACACTAGTGTTTTCTATCGTTTAATCATAGAATTCTCTCGTAGAATAGTAAATATGCCTCGCTTTTCAGTACACTTGCCTCATCGACCTCCATTACTCTGAAAAAAAAAAAAAAATAAACATATTTTAAAATAATAAATAACCTCTGAAGGAGGATAGTGTTAATCCAACTATTCCATCAATTAAAACAGCGATTATTGCAATATATTTTTATTGAGTATCGCGGGACCGTCGATTTTGGAAAAAAAAATAAAAAATTGAAATATTGTAAAAATTGCATCTTCGGACTTTTTGGATCATAATAATAATGGGTTGGTATAACACACAAAAACCTAAAACTTGAAGCTTACACCTTCGGAAACAAAAATTACAACTAAAAATGAATATTTAAACAGTGTCTTGAATTATAATAAATGAAATATGAATTAAATACCTGGAGTCTGAGACATGATACCATCTCCCAGGAGGTGGTTGAACCTTCTCCGCATTAACCTCATCTATTCTTGCCGATTCCCTCGAATTCTCCTGCTCAACATCATTAGCACCAGCCTTCGGCAAGAAGGCCCACCTGGGATCGCTGGCATCGAGTGGCTGCCTTGCCTTGACATAAGCTACATAGTGACCCCCATGCAACGTCCCACTATGCTCGACCACTCCATAAAGCGAGTACATCTTCAACTTGTCATGATACTTGCAGACTGGAGCTAGATTAAGAATAATCGGAAATGCAACGTGTTTGGTAACTTTTCTGAAGCCAAATCTTTGTGACTGGAACCTTTTCAAGTGGAGTATCAGAACGGCAGGTACTCGTGAAATGAGGTACTGCTTCGTACTGGAGGTACACACAATCTTGCCCTTCTTTCCTTTATTCTCCCTAGCAGTACAAGCTTCGCAGCCAACTTTATTGCTCCCACTCATCAATTCCCTGGCTGTAAATTGATTGAGACATGACTGGATTGAGCACTCGCCACTAGCTACTTGATAGCTGGAGATAGTTGGAGACTGCGGTGCAGTGACCGATAACTTTGATAATCCAGTCGTCATATCATTCACCCCATTTCGTTTGTCAGTGTGTTTTTTCACCGAATTCTCAGTCTCAGGACCAGATCGACATTCGTCAGTCTCGGCCTCTGAGAAAGTATTTTTTGTTTGATCCTCTTTATTATTAATTTTATTCTCCGGGTCATCGTGATTTACCACAATTTTCCACATCAATTTCTCTTGAGAACTCGACATGGGACTAGTGGGGCTCTCCTTGGACGTCATTGGACTGCTGAGAGGACTGACAGTAACCCCTTCAGGACTCAATTCAGAGTTAAAGATGATTGACGTCGACGAGAGATTTGGCAGGGCCGCAGTAGCTGAAAAATTATACATCAATTTACTATTATTTTACACGTAAATTACACATCACTGACCAGGAATTGTTGATGGCACAAGATGAACAGAAAAAAAAAACAATTTTCTCTCACTGTGATTATTCAATTAATTGATTTAAAAAATAATTATGATTCCAAAGCTCTTGCTTGAATAACATAACTATAGGGGAGAGTGGGGCAAAATAAAACAGTCAAAAAACGACTGTGTGATGCAATTCAAGCAGTCAATGGATTAATTGGAAAAAGAAAATGAAACAGAAAAATCCAACGTCCAGAGCAAGACCCAGGAGGAGACCACCACCCCGAGGGGGAAAAAGGAAAATGTCATTTCCATTCTAATGAATGGTAAATTATTATTCTCATCACTACTCCGAAGAATAAAAAAAAGTTGACAAAAAACAAAAAAAAATTTAATAAAAAAAATTTTTTTCGCTTGAATTGCGTCAAACAGTGTTTTTTTTTTTTACTGTTTCATTTTGCCCTACTTTCCCCAATCCTCCCTCTTGCCAAATTACTTTGACTTTGTCACTTTAAAGTGGTGAGAAAATGGTAATTTTACATTCCTACCTAATAACTGCCCTTGCGCCTCAATATCTAATTCCAATGAAGCATAATTCTTGAGTCTCGTCGATTCCGAGAATTCCAAGGGTGTAGGAGGATTGCCATTAGTCTGATTCAACTCATCATCTCCACTGGGAGACACTGGACTGGCAACAGTTGACACTTTCTCCGAACTGTAACCAGACTCGATCACCTCCTGCGGCGTCATTCCATCATTCTCTATGTTATCTTCTACATCAGCATCACTCTCCTCAGACTCTGCATAACTCGCCTGGTCCTCCTCCATGTTATTCTGGCTCATTGACGATTTATTGGTATTGGAGTTGTGATGGTTCTTCCTATTTTTTCTAGCAGCCTTCTTCTCCTTCTTCATTTGATGCTTTGAAGGTTGATTGGTGATGTTATTGCCCATGAGGTCGAAACTATCGTCGAGACCACTGTTCCTGCGTTTTCCTACAACTGGGGGCTGGGGTTTCTCCATGAGGACTGGGAGTGAAAGATCAAGGAAGGGTTCTGTACGTTGAGACGAGTGATGGCAGTCTAGGCACTCAAGGGTCGACACCAGAACCCCTCGAAAGACAGGTTCTGAACCCAGATGTCTAGCATTGGCCTGATTTCCATAGAATTTCACTTGCGCTTTGATAGTTCCATCAATAGCTTGCCGCTTTGACTTATCATCGAGACCGATCTTCTTGAGAATGACTGCTTGGTACCTCCTAACGTCGTCATTCCTCACTTGTTCCAGAAGATGTCGAAGGAGTTCGTGGGCATCATGCTGGCCACCATCCATGCATTGGGACGTCTTCTTCTTAAAGGAATTGAGGAGTTCGGAGGGCCTGTATGTTTGATTGTTATCAGCTGTCTGCATATCTGTTAATGTCTTCCATAAAGTCGCTGTAAAGTTGCCCCATCCCTCGAGTTTTCCCTCTATGGGGGGCAGCTCCATTTCTTGAGCGTCCTCTGAGGGCTTGCATTTACCACCTGGAAGAATAAATTTAGCGTCTGGCTCTCGTAAATCTTCTAGGACTTTGACCAGGAAGGGAGTTTGCGCTAGGCACTGGAGGACTGAGTTGAAGAAACAGGTGTTTCCTAGGTTCATCAATCCACCGACTCTCGTTAGATTAGTTAAGGGCTTCTGTTGCTTGTCTTTGGTGGATGGAATGTTGTCGTTTGACTTATTTTCAATTGACGGCAAGGGGATTGCGGGCTGAGGTGGGGTGTAGGTTGTCGTGGCGAGTTTCTTTATGAATTCAACCATTTCGAGCAATTGTTTTCTGGAAAATTATTAGAAAGAGTTGGTTCTATCATTAATTAAAAATTTTTTCTATTAAAACATTTTTAGATTTTTTTTTTTTTTTTTTTTTTTTTTTTT
>NW_021680759.1:6661-17324 GCF_001412515.2 Diachasma alloeum
TTTTTTTTTTTTTTTTTTTTTTTTTTCAACTAACCTACTGTCAGCATTGACCATAATCTCACACTCATAGCACCAGATACTCCAGCTATGTGTATCGATAGCTAGGCAGTGAGAATCACTATGAGGTGTTTTAAAATGATGTTCCGCATGTTTGTTGAGAAGCCTTCCACAAGCTTGATGGCCACATTTCAAACATATCCAGAGTGGTTGGGTTAATGGTGACATCTACAAATGCGTAATTATACACTGCAAATTATTTCATTTTTTTTTCAAATTATTAACTAGTGCATAGTAGTATGTATAGCACTCCAATGCGGAAAAGCAAGAAAAAAAATTATATTTTCAGCATTCATTCATTAGAATGTATAAATTTGATGATATTTTTGTGACAAAAATCTTAAAAGGTTCGATGCAGATCAGTAGCGAAGTGTTAAAGGGAGATAAGTCAATATTTTCTGTTATAACCTTTTTTTTGTGGAGCCGATTGAGTGCTACAACAAATATAATTACGAAAATTTCGCTATCTCCCTTAGATTCGGAAATCGGAAATATTCCTCAGAAACTCAACTGGGAGATAAGTCCACTTATCTCCGTTTACCACTTGACTACTGAAATGTTTGGATAAATAAGGAAATTATTAAATCTAAAATTACCTCATCGTCATCAATAACTTGGCTTTTATTGGCATCAACTTTACTGCATGTCGTACACTCAATATTGATTCCACTCTTCTTTAGACTCTTACGAAGAGCATTACCGTTGATCGACTTAACGATGTGAGGGCATTTTAGGCCATCTATCCAAGTAAAATCACAATTTGAAAATTTTCACCAGTCATGTTGTTAAATATCATATTGAGCAAATTAATGATAAAGTTTCTAACCTGATTTGGTATCCTCCCCTGACTCTGAGGAATGCATACTGGCCTCATCATTGACGTCTGGTTGACGATTTTTCCTCTTCCCCATTGTTATCTATACAATTCTCCAACTCAAATAAATAAACCAGCCAACTGACCTAATTTTGAAGAAACAAAATGTGATGATTAATCGCGCGACTTATTCCCATGCATATTACAATTAATAGTCTCAGGGGACTATTGATGAATGATGACTACTCGTGACTCCGATCGTGACGCATATATTATCAAGTTCCTCGTCTCTTGAACCGTCATGTTTAAGGAGATATTTTTTATGGAAAGATTTACCCGTTATTAGTTTGATTTCTCACAAAACAGCTAATCCATTATTACGACCTCATCCTCGTGGCATATTGTCCAGATACATTCACACTAGTGCACACTAGTAGTGTATACTACGCTACTTTCTGGCAGCTTCTCTTTTTATATTAGTATATTACTCGACTCGCGTTGATGATCTCCAGGAGGAGGAGCGCCGCGAGTGGCGCAACAGACACAGATGGCGCAAACAAACACATATACCACCTCATCAACTTATCAATATATATATATATATATATATATATATATATATATATATATATATATATATATATATATATATATATATATATATATATATATATATATATATATATCCCATTCGCAGTATCATTTGTCATGTTTTTACCAAAAATTAATTTTATTAATACAATACAATGATTTCATATCGTCATACTCATTGTCATTGTGACACATATAAAGGTATAAAACTTATTAATTTATCTTATTATAATATAATGACATGTCTTTTTGTTGCTTCATTATTTACTTCTTATTAACACTAATTTTACAAAATATCTTCAACTTTATCTTTAAAAGTTTGACAGTTACATTTGTCATTATGCATTTTTCTAATTTGAAAATTCATCAGGTGTTGGTAAAAGCTCCACAAAGTGAGAAAAAGAAATAGATATATATATATAAACCCACTTATAAATTGAGAAAATTGAAAATTTGTACAATTGAAAAAATAATTGTCAATTGGTGTCTAAAATGATTGGTTTTGAAAAGGGCCGCCACAGACTCAAAGTCAATTCAAAGTGAGTCTTGATGATTGCAGGAGATTATATAACAATTTTTTTTACAATTTCTCATGTATGTTCAATAAATGCGTTTGAAGATGAGTGCTCTCACCTGGCAGCAATATTGCGACCAGGCTGTGCCGTAACGCGTTTTGCAACGAACATGATCACGATATGCTCTGTGCATGAGCACCAGGGTGAGGGTCAGTACAGGATAGTAAGGGATAATCTCATGGGTGAATAACGATACTCCAGCGATTGACCAGTTCATTATGACGTCGCCAAGATAGTTGGGGTGTCTCACTTGGCCCCAAAGACCAGAAATGATGAGTTTCTTTCCTCGAGGGGTCAGCATTGTCTCCAGATCTATAATTATAAAAAAAACACAAATTTAACTAAAGAGAATGATCGTAATATTATACCTGAAAATGCCTGATTATATTTCTGTTAGAAATTTAAACTTCTTTTTTCCAGTCCTCTTCAAAAAGTCATTTAAATAATTGAATTGATAAATAGTCGCTCCTATTTATCAATTCATTTTCGGATTTTATTATACTCAAACAATTCTTACTCGAGACTGCAGCTGAATATGGATTCCGCCTGAATTCATCCTTCAAATTATTGCTCATACGATAAATCAAATACCCCATGAAGAAGGAGAAACTCAAAGCAGCCAAAACATAAGGTGATTTGTGAAGACTGAAAAAAAAAACAAAAAACAAACAACTAGATAAGTTAAAAATTTGTCGATTCAATTATCAACAAGTAACAAATCAAGAATTGATGTCATTAACCACTGACTTTTGATAATAGACGTATCTCGTCACCAGGGTCATCAAAAATGGATGCAGTAAATTAGCAACACAAGTCATATAACCAGTCCCCTCATACATGACCCTAAAAGACGTGAGTGAAGTTGCCTCAAAGACAAGTGCATCGAGACAATAAAAAATCTGCAGTCCAGTGACGACTAAAACAGTAGCATTAGCGTTCTTCGCCGATGTAACTGGATCGATTTGAGCTAGACTCTGAAGGACAATAGCCGAGTTGATGATGAGTGCCCCAATGATAGCAGATCGTATAAGCACAGTTTTTATATCGAGCCTGCCACCAATCCTAGGATTGATCTCCCTCCCTTGCCAAAAGTCATAAATCAAATTATTCGTGGAGCCATAAATATTGAGAGCAGCGACAGGAGCCCTTCCAGCCTTAATATACAACATTATTGCCAGAATAGTTGCAATAATCCATCCACTGACCGCCAACTGGAGAATAGAACGAAGAATATAATCACTGACTCGATAATTGAAGTGATATTCGCAGATGGCCATTCCAGCCAAACAAATTATTGCAGTGAGCCAGCCATTGACTCGATATTGCAGTCGTCCAGTCTTATTCTGTTGTCCATCAACGACTCTTCCAACAGGTAACAACGATCCAATAGCCACAAACAACAAGAATCCAGTGTAATACAATGTGGCATTGAGATTCAAGTAGACATGCCATTTTGTTGGCAGACGAAAGCCAACAGTGTTGCTACATTTGTTATTGTAACAGGCAACTTGTGGTAAGATTATTGAGATCGGTAGAATGAATGTAAGGCACAAGGCTCCAAACCAACCGCCCCACTCCTGCGGTTTTCCCACGCGTTCCAATTCCAATTCCTTGTCCTTGTCCTTGTTGACTTTTTCAACAGTTGTCGAAGAGTCAGGAAGTGCTTCCTCCTCGTAATGCAACAATTTTTGGAGGTCCTGATCCCTCTGCACTGAAAATCCTCTCTCTTTGTTATCAGTGAGGTACTCGTACATTATTTTTCTCTCCACTGGGAGGGAAACTGCTCGATCGATAGATCTTGTTGAGACAACTCGATCGCTCTTCATGGCCAAAATCCTTGTGGATCTTCTGGTTGCTGCAGCAGGTGCAGCATCTCTCATGCGAGATTGCAGGGGAATGAATTCACTAAGCTGATCAGTCTCACTAAAATTCACACTCGAGGACTCTTTCTCATCTTCATCTCGATCTTGGATAATTTTACGAGTTAATTTACGGTTTTTTGAGGTTGGAGATCGTGCGGGGGACCGTCTACTCGGTGACTTTCTGCTGGGGGATTTTCGACTTGGGGACTGACGGCTAGGGGACTTCCTTGAGGGACTCTTACGTCCACGAGCACGAGTTGTTCTTGCGGAACTGCGAGAGGGCCGATCTGGCTGCAATTCAAATGGACATTTTTCCTTACAAACGACCATATTAAAAATACATTTCCTTGTAAAATAAATAAATGAATGCTTCAATACCTGAATATCCTCCTCATGCATGCTCATCTCAGCACCTCCTTCAAAGACTATCCTGTATTTATCCCCTCTAACACTAACAACCGTTCCTTTCTGATAATCCTCAGAATTTGGTGGCTTGGCCAACACTTCCTCACCCTCAGAAAACTTCATAACTCCCCTCTAAAATCTGAAAATCAATGAGAGACGCTTTTATTAAACACACTTGATTAATAGCCAGTTGGAGGTTAAATGTGCATTTTCATCTCCCAATATAAATAGAATATAATCTCATTAAGATATGTTGTTGTTGTTGTCGAGCAGGGGGTGAAGAATGCAAATGCAGTGTTTCATCATATATGTATAAAGGATTGGAGCAATATCAATATCACTTAAACTCTCTCCTCGCCTGCTTTGCGAGGGAAAAAGGCAAATGATTGCTAGAACGATAATTACTCACACTACTATTGAATAATCAAGAGTCGCACTGCTCGCGCGCGGCACTACTATCCTTTTATGCACTACTAATGCGAATGTGTATTATTATTCTTTTCGTACGATAAGTACCACTTGAGGTTATAATTAAAGTGAGTATTTTTTTTTTACATTGCTTGTGTAGTATACGTTACATTGCATCCATCGCATAGACGCCGATGGACGGACGCCGAGCGGCAAGCGGCTGAGAATTCCAGTCCAGAGATGCCAGAGAGACACAGGAGTCGATTATTGTCGATGGCGTTCACAAATCTATCGTTAAGACGCCACGCGTTCAACGCACTTGGATTGGCTGTTGCTGCTGCTGTCGCCTGCCCGGCCTGCCTGCTTCGGTAACCATCGGTATGTGTCCGACATATATATAGCGGTTGTTATTTGGCGGGAGAGATGTAGAGGCAGGCCTATCAAAACTCGACAATCAAACGCGCTTGCGGTTGTGTGTGAAACGTTTATCAATCCTTTTGGAGCATTTATCCGTTGTTTTGAGGGTTAATAACCAAAAGTGCAAAACATAGGGAGGGAGGGCATTCATATTCCAGTTATGACAGACAATGGAAGGGGAATGGAGAGGAATGGAGGATTAAGTACGAGTGGAGATTCAGTGATGCTGCTGGGAAGAAGAAGAAATACTTCTGACCAAGTTGTACGTAGATGGAAAACAACTCGTCGAATTATTCCTATTACTATTTCATTAAAAATGTTATTATTCTCCTAGCTATTATAACACGACAAATATGTCAATTGCAACTCATCGCAGCTATATGCATAACCAATCTGTTTCAGAATCATCTGCTGGAGAAATTTATCAAGACTCAGAAGAAACTAGCGATATATATCAATGACATGCCAGAATTGTTGATTGATAATGGACAATTTGAAAAATTGAAATTGGGAATTGATGAGATGCGTGATAAAGCCTACTCAGTGATTGGTCCCCTCGTGGAAGCTAAGAATGGTACTTTAATGCTACATTTTTATTAGTATAAGATTAAAAAGGATCATTGAATGAATTGAAGAAATTGTTATTGAATTTTCTAGCTAGTGAGAAGAGAATTAAACAGTTGGAGACGAGCTGTGGGGAACTCGTGTATCATTTTGAGACTGAGCAAAAGAAGGTGGAGAATTTGGAGCAACAACTTCGTCATCTAGCTAATGAAGTAATTCATTTTTCATTCACTATTTAAAATGCAAATAATATATGGAATAATCATCATTTAATGATTATTTCTGTTGTAGTCTGCTGGTCAAGTGACATTCTGCACACATTTGGGTGCAGTATTGGGAAATTTAATATGGAAATCGTCAAGATCATCGCCACAAGTGGATCTTTGGCTCAACGAGGTGAATATGAATCCTTGTTCCTATTATTATTTGATTTGAAAATGGAATTGGATAATATCTCACAATAATCAGTAGAAAAATTTGCCTATTTTTCTGTATAAAAAGATGAAATTCTACTAATTTCTTCTATTGAATAGAATTTTTAATAGAAATGAAATGAAATTTGTCTACCCAATTTTTTAGAATCGACAAAACCTCAAAGATTTGTTATCAATCACGAACACAGCACTGGAATCATTTATCCAGACATTTGAAGGAAAGTTCCCCGACATGAAAGAGGAGCAGTATCAGTTCATGATGTCCCTCATGGGCACTGTCACAAACATATCCTCCAATTCCACTGGGCGACAATTTTTGATCAGCCACGAGCAGAATGGAAAAGAATTGATTAAGCTGATTGTTCTATCTATCCCAGGTCTGCCCTTGATCTCTGGAGACCCTCTGAAGAGGTGAGTTTTTCAAAATGAGCCAAAAACAAAAAAGCAATAAAAAAATCACACACAAATTTTTTATTATTTCTTTTTTTTATTCAACTTTTTTTTTCTCTTCTCCCCTTAGACTGATGCTCATGATCCTCTACAACGTCAGCCTGAACTGTTCAGGCCTGTCCTATTTAATAAGCTTAAAAGTCCACGAATTAGTAACTTACTGCTTGGACCAATCCCCAGAAATCCAACTCAACTCCCTTCGAATAATTCAGTCCATCACATACGATTTAAAAGATTCTGGAATATTCGATCGGCTCCTGCAGTTCCTGCCAGTCATAAAAATCCAACAATTGATAATCTCCTCAGACGAACGAATTTCCGAGGCTGCCAGTGGCATCTTGTCGAACATGAAAAAATTCTATGCCACAGCAGATACTATAAGTACCATGTCATCTGATAATTGATAATCAATCAGTCATTGTTTTGAGGGACCAAGTGTTGTTTATTTACCCCTTAGCTAAATAAAATTAAATTTTTTCGTAAAAGTAAGAACTTTGATCGCCGCAAGTACTTTAAAGTACCTTATTTGAGATCCTGCTCAACAATTTTTTCAACTAAGAGTAACTATATGATCATATTGGTAAAATTGGTGAGACCAATTGCATTAAGGATTATCATTATCGACCAGTCGAGCGGGTGTGTCCAGTCCAATTTCATAATCAACTAAAATCACCTAAAATCCAAGAAAATGTATTCATTTCCCTTCCCCCTGCAATTCTCTTGCATATACTCGATATGAATAAGTGCTCTTACAGCTAGGCTAAATGCAATTAAATTGAAAATAAATTATCCACCAGGACAATATTATCGTCTTTATTATTGAACTGGAACTGACGTGACGACAATGCCGCTAACATCGAGAGATGGCGCGTGCCCAGCAGATGCACTGGATTACATGGTGGTGGGGGAGCGTTGTGAGACGTTCGTGGAAAAGCCTGGGTGTCGAGGACGTCAGGAAGGAATAGACGGCGACGGTAGGCGTCGGTTTATTGATCCCGGGGCGCTGCGGCGCTACCCAACCGCGGGATCACCTGCAGATTATTTTACACCACTTGCAAAATTCCAAAATTCCAAAATTCCAAAATTCAAACAATACCACCAAACAAAATCACATCATCACAATAAAATGAATAAAATCAATCAATAGTTTAAAATTATTGGCCCTGAGTTAAATTTTCATTGTGGAACCGACGAGTTAAGTGAAGTGATTTTGTTTTTCAAGTAATTGTTGGCATCATTAACAATGCAATGAACGTCATTATTGGCGATGATAGAGAGACCTGGAAGGTCTGGTGCTACAATTTCGGAAGATTTAACATAATTGATGATAGGGCGAGGCGAGTAAGGAGGGTTTTTTTCGTGGAGCGCCGAGGATCTATCAGTGTTGGACAAGGGCTGCTCGAACAATTGAGTGCACCATCAAGATCCTCTCATTGTGCGCGTTTCGCAAGTATTAAAATTTTTCATTAAAAAAGAGGCCAGTCATTTTGATTTTGTTGCGCCCGGTGGCGCTGAAATGGGCCCTACCAGCAGTCGAGAGGATCAATTCGTCGAGCCCATCGGCGACGATGATGGCCTACAGATTAATGCACGTCCTACTTCGACAATTGTAAGTAAATGAATTGCAATTATTTTACAGTGAATAGATAGGTGATAGGTCATTACATCCCTATATTCCTTTTTTTTTATTCTGGGATTCATCGTCTATACCTATAGCCACTAGCCATTCGATTCGATGAGTCACTGCTTTTGTAGTTTGATGTTTGTTATGCATTAACTAGAAATTTTGCATTCGCTCGTATAGTCGGAACTCGTCAAGGTTTTTCTCGCTAAAATGTTGTCAAGTTTTATTCGACAACATTTTTAGGCTCTAGTTTATATTTCAATTCGATCGATATGATATTCAATAATATTCAGTTGCGCTCTATTTTTCATAATTAAAATTATTCTATTGATTCAATTACTGTAAAAAATTCCTGAATTTCAAAATGTTATATTATTGGCACTCGTTGAACCAACACCTAATAAGTCGAGATAGATTTCTGAAAATAAAAACAATGTACAATACTATAGACGACTACTCGAAGGATATGTATACGTAATGCATTAATATTATACCCCATTGAATAGCTGGCGTGCACCTTTCTCCCGCTCGATGTAATTTGCAAACACCGTACCGAGGGAAATACGTAACACGTTTACCGCTCTCGCAACGCGGCCTTTCATATATAATAATTGACGGTTGATAACTCTGAAAAATGAACTGGGAAAATAATGAATGCAGGATTAACAATAATTACACTGACTGAGAGAAACGAAAAATTTGTTTGTGGGAAAAAAAATGAAAAAGATGTATTACTGATTATTTGAAGACGAGTCACCTACTTGTTCGTTATTTGATACTTCCATATGTATTTCGCTCCTGAAAAATGTTTATTTCATGTGAAATCAAAGGACAAATTATTTATTGATAAACTTAACTCTATCCCTTATAGCCCTTATATTATGAAAATATATAAAAATCCAGGGGATCGTACTGCCCCAATATTACATTATGCACATAATTCTCCATATTTTTCAATTTTTTCACATTTTTTCCACCCCTAGGTGGTGGTCAATGATATTAAAATGGTTAATAAACATTGAAAAGTTGCACTTATCGTATTCGTATAAATATACATGACAACATGCTTGAGAGGTTGGAATGAAAATTCAAAAAATGAAACAATTTATTCTTTGCTCGATCCAAACACGACTTGTTTTTGACGAGTTGCTCGTCATTCTCTCAGTGCACCAAGCCAAGTAAAGAGAGCATCCATGGTTTCTTTGTTCTGAATAATGTAATAATGTTCAGCTGTACTGACCCCTGGAGTGACTAATAATCCTTGGGATGATGCCTCCCTAGAGGCAGTGTACGCGCGCGTGCCATGGAATAACGTTAGGAGAACACAAAGATATAAGCGTAATGCGGGCGCCGGACAGTTGTATTATATACATCAATATATGTATACATTCTATATGTCATCATATTATATATATTATATATATATATACAATACAAATGAGTCTGTGATGAGGCGAGCAGGAGGGGCGGCGCGGCACCGCGCGGCATGTTGGAGTCCCATCGGGATGGTACTGCACGTCCGTCCGTGATAAGTGAGTCTCTGATACTTGGCCGCATTCTAATAACGCTCGTTACGCGGAATAGCCACAAATTAGTGACTGCTGTACGCGCGTTACATTACATTTTTTTTTTTTTAATCGTCGAGTGTTTCGAGGAAAAACTGCTTCTGATCGTCATTGCGCGCCAATTTCTAGGGCAATTATGCCGGCTAAGAACAAGGTATGCAAAAGATGTGATGTGAGAGGAGTGACAATTTCTTTTTTTTTCTTTTTCTTTTTCTTTTTCTTTTCATTCATTTATCAAACCAAAGAGTCTCTCTCTCTCTCTCTCTTTCTCTCTCTCTTTCTCTCTCATTGCTCTCAACTGCTTTGGGTGCGTAATTATAATAATAATAATAATAATAATAATCTATTAGTTTGGTAAAATTCCAAGGAAAGAATGTATTCCCCCAAGGGATAATTCACGCTGTTCCACATGCCTAGATTATCAATCAGTGAAGATCAAGATCTATGTGGGTCTGACAATCGCAGCTTATCGTTATTAAATGATTTGAGTGTTTGTTGAATGTTATCGGTTAAATTTTTCAACGTTATCAAGCATTACCGCGGGCGTAATGATAAAAAAAAACGTTCATTTCGTTCAAGATTTTTTAATTAAATCGCACGAAAACAGCGAGAGTTGCCGTTGCTGAGTCCATTTGTTCTTCTTCTCACGTACATTAATTCATTCCAGTAAATACTGACAATAGCAATTTAAAAAACTATGATAAACACTTAATAATACGTTGCTTTGTTGATGAAATAGGTCGACAATCACATGCCTCTGACCATCTTTCCCTTTTGATTTCAAATATATCGTTTTGTTCAGTGAACGACGAGCAACAGATGGTGTTTTTCACCTCACTAATTAATTCTCCTCTCGTTATTTCATTAATCAATAAAATGGACCCCCCCCCCCCCCCC
>NW_021680759.1:18078-57727 GCF_001412515.2 Diachasma alloeum
AAAAAGGGCCCCCCCCCCCCCCCGCCCCGTACCAATATAAATTTTTCAACTTGTTGCAGTCCATTATTCTTCACAACTTGTCGAGTCATTACCCAATTAAGACCCCGTGTTCAGTTATTGCCTCTTAGAACTGACTAAATAAACAATTGGACGTTTACACACTATTAAACTCATTCGACACGTTGATTAATTTACGTGAATAATGGGATGATAAACAATTTGTTTGGAAATGTGTAGATGAATAGTTGGTCTAAACTGACTAAATAAATGAGACACGTTCTCTCACAATTGAACTCGATCATTGCTGCTTAATCCAGTGGAAAATGGAATAAACAAATTGAATTTCAAATTGACGCGCAAACGCTTGATGTAGATAAAACACTCATTTTCTTTCACCCGTAAAATGTTGCAAAATTGAGACATAGTTGTCAACTATTGCACCTGTTACAACTAACAAAATCAATAATTAGACGTTTCACTGATGTTTCAAGAAATTTAAACGAGACTTATTAAAAATCAAAAATTTTGTGGAAAAGTCAATGAAAATTGATAAAAACCAGTGAAAAGAACAACGCATCACTTTTATTCAATCAAGACCCAGTACGCGGGTCTTCATTTAATTTATTCTCATTTAAAATTGACTGACACAAGTGTAGTTTGCAAATCAACATAAGAAGAAGAAGAAGAAGAAGAAGGAGAATAAAATGAGAAAAAATCATCAACATCATTAGTTCCATAAAACCACCCTCTTCCACCACAAAAAAAAATGTCAAATGCATGCCCCTTCATTCATTCATATGATAGCCCCTCTCTTGTGTGGCTTACATACCGTGTAGAGTGAATAAAATTTTAATCAATCAATCAGTCAATAAAAACAATTCATCGACATCTGATATCTATGAAATAATCTATCAAGAGGGCAACTGGCTTCTTTTGCCGCCAGAAGTTGGTAAAAAAGTCGTCGATAGAAAACGGGGCTTTACGTAGCCAAGAACGGTGCAGTTTGTGAATCACTTTTATTAGTATAAAAGCGATCCCGCGGGGCGATGTGGAAGAGGGGAGCCGGAAGGTCTGTGAACCAGCGGGGTGGGGGAAAAAAAAAATGAAAGAAAGAGCGTTCAGCGTTGTTCAGGCTTCAGGTTCGTAGGCTAGTCCAGTCTGTCGGAAATGCTGTTGCTGTCGACTACGGCATCGTGGTCAGTGGTTAAATAGCAGCGTTGGTGCTTTGATCGAGAGGCACAACCAACGCAATACATTCTCTCTCTCTCTCTCTCTCTCCCTCTCTCTCTCGCTCGCTCTCTGTCTGTCTCTTTTATCATTCGTTTCCCTCAGATGAACAAGAATCAATGAATTTCGATTGATCATGGAGACAGTTTAATTGAGTTAACATATCAATGACAACGAGCCGCCGGATGAGGACGTGCAACTGTACAATGTTTAAATAAATAAATAGGAAAAATAGATTAAACAAGGCGCGCAGCTGTACAACTCAACTTAATACTCTCCATCATCCACTGTGCGTGTAAAAATAACTCTTCATCTTCATTCGCCTGCTCCTCTCCTTGTTTCATTTTTCAACTTGAATAAAACAGTTCCACTGTTGGGGCCAACTCGAGGACGAATGTGTCATGACAGTTTCAGCCAGCGACGCATTGATGACTCTTGCAGTTATCGTTTATACATCCAGTGAAGCTTGAGAAAGAGCATTCGTGAAGGGGAAAAAAAACCAAGTGCAAGGATAATAGTTTCGAGTTTAAAACGACACACTGACGGCCGTTTTATTGTTGATTTTATTTCATTTCTGAGTGCACAATGGCATCAATATAATAAAGGTGTAAATAATGGGAATCGTGTGGTGCAGTGGTCAAGTAGCAGCGAAACATGGCAGCCGACTATGACGAGTGATTTTCAAAAAAAATTGTTTTTTCAAGGAGACTAACCCGAGGCTGATCCTTTCCACTCATCACCCTGGGGAATATAACCATTTGGATTGTTGTGTTTGTTTTCAATAGTTTTGGACATTCAATAGACCTACTACTGCTGGTGAATTAATAATTCATAAAGGATGTCGCGAGTGTCTTTGACTAAATCACAGCATGGCCAGTATGGCTCAAGACGCGTCAGGAAAATTAGTACGGTGGGTTCCAACTATTTTTATGTTTTATTTACTTTCTTCTGGATATTAGAGAAGCACGCATAATAATTATCGATACCTTGGAGATACACAAGATACTTGGGGGAACAAAGAAATGCTCTTTCGGGCTCACAAAGTGGAGCTGCTGCAAAATTGTTGTTTGTAGGCGTGACTAGTGACTCAATTGGACTAGAGGGATTCGATGGAACACGTGACAAGCCTTGACAATCAGTGATAATTTACGATTGATAATAATAAAATAACAAATAATTTGAGCAAATTTAATTGTATAACAATGCCATTGTCCAAATGGAGTATGACGAAGCTGTATTAATACACATGACACGCCCGTTAATTCCTTTTTTTTTCTTTTTTTCTACACGTTAATTTAATAAAACGGCTCTCACACAGTGGAGTGCAACAGCCAGTGTAAAGCCCCAGAGGTCGGAAATGCACACATCATAAACAACTGTTGTGGCCGCAATGCCTTGGGCTGCCGTTTGGTGGCGTGCGCATTATTTCAATCAGCTGATTGTAGTGTACGTGTTAGGTATGCAAAAAATTCATGATAACGTTGGGGTCGCATAGGTGATTCATTGATACTCAATTAAATGAATTGTCAATTGATTGATGAACACGCTAACAAAAGTGAGAGTCGCTGAGTCGTGAGGTGCACCTTGAGACAATTATTATTTCAAAATTTCAAAATTCGATTGTTGATTATTTTTTTTCACTATTCAATTGAATTTCCATAGAAAATGTGAAAAGTCAATTGCAATTAAAATTGAGTTTAATTTTCCCACGCAATGAATTCCATTTCCAAATTTTACATTATTATTTTTTCTAAAGAGTAGTTAACACGGTGCAACCATGTTTATCGCATACGTACATATAAATTATTATTATCATCATCATCATTTCTGGTTTCATTCGGGAGCCCCCAAGGTGAGCCAGTTATAGCTGATGTTGGAGGATGAAATCAATATCTCCATTAGTTTTAATCTAATATATTAAATGCGGAGATGGATGGATGGATGGATGGATGGATGTTACATCTCACAGTTAGATTACAGTGGTAATTCTGTGGGATGTATGTCAAGGATGATTGGTTCCATTCTAAACACTCGAGGAGGGGAATCTATCCTCGAGAGAAAACAACTGAATGCTAATGGAAATTAATTGCTGTTTTTGCGTTTTTTGTATTACAGACGGAGAGTGAGTACTCAGTGGAGGAGCAGGCACGACTGACTGATGGAGGTGTTGATGAGACATCTCCTGATGACGATGGGGGATCACTCTGCGAGTACCACGACATACCACCACCTCCTGATGGTGGTTATGGTTGGGTCGTGGTATTTGCCTCCTTCATGTGTAATATGATTGTCGATGGTATTGCATATACGTTTGGAATATTTTTGGAAGAATTTGTGAGGTACTTTGGCGAGGGTAAAGGAAAAACCGCATGGGCCGGATCATTGCTCTCTGGAATGTATCTCAGTGCTGGTATGTTTATTTTCTTCTATTTCACAAAAGCAGAGAAAAGAAAAGCAACAGATGTGAAATTACAAGTGGAACACTCACGCATTCACTTACACTTTAGAAAAAGTCAATGAAAAACTCGACATTTTAGGGAGAAAAACGATAAAGTAAAATAAGGAATTGTAGTATTGTAATAGTATTATAATTTCCTCTTTAAAATCTCATCAGGTCCTGTTGTGAGTGCTCTTACGAATAAATATGGATGCAGAGCAGTTTGTATAGCTGGCAGTTTTATTGCTGCTGCGGCATTTTTCTTATCAACATATGTGAAGACTGTGAATTCGCTGATGCTGATTTATGGTGTTGTAGGAGGTGAGAAGAAAATCTCCATTAACATTAAAATTAAAAAAATTAAGAAAAGAAAAAAAAATACACCTCCTTCCCATGATATTGAGAGATATAGGGAGAATATCACATTTTATTATTGAAAATTACTGCACATTTTGAAAATGTTTTGACTCGTGATTTTTCTCAATTTCAGGAATTGGTTTCGGTTTGATTTATCTGCCAGCCGTTGTCTGTGTCGGTTATTACTTCGAAACCAAGCGATCATTAGCGACTGGTATTGCCGTTTGTGGATCGGGTTTTGGAACATTTGTCTTTGCTCCTCTCGCAACGACACTTATCGAAGAGTATGGTGATTGGAGACAAGCACACTGGATACTTGCAGGCCTTATACTTAACTGTGCTGTATTTGGGGCACTGATGAGACCACTCGAGTACCCAAAGCCATCATCAGTGAAACCACTGCTCCAACGAATGGCTGAGGAGAAACGATTTCAAATGGAACGTGGAAGCATTGGGGGCTCGTACTTCATGGTCCAACTTCCAGATGGCTCGATGGAGAAGCGAATGAAGATGCCAATTAATATTGATCCTGGTGTACACTCCAGTTTCAATCTCGACCAATTAGTGCCTGGTAAGTTTTTTTTTCCTTTTTTTTCCTTTTTTTTGTCCCAGGGTAGAGTGTGTAAACATATCAACACTTGTCGGAAATGTTAATTTTCACCAATATCTTTTTGAATTTATCCTGGGTACTTTTAGTTTTTGAGTTATACATTTCTTTAAAGAAAAAGTCGCAAGTGTTGATCTAATCCATCATCTTCTCCCCATAATAATAATAATAGTTATAAATTGTGTGGATACATCATGATAGATAATTGGGTTGTCAAAGCCACCATGAATTAGTTAAGATTGATAAATTAAACTCTAAAGGAACGCCTTTAACACCAGTACCCACCGTGCCGACCCTGCCAACAATATCGGAGGTCAAGGTCCAGGAGCACTCCTCGAGTGCAGCAACAAGCAAGAGTGGTAGCATGGACCTAAAGACAGGTAAAAACAAGAGCAGAAAGAGCATTGATGAAACCAAAGATGAGACAAAAGAGAGTGTCGACAAAACAGAAAACGAGTTTAATAAACCGATAATACCGAGGAACGCCTCGCAGCCAGCATTCACCACTCACGTTCAAGGTCTCCCCAAGAATGGTTCAGTCCCATTTTTCGATAGAATCCGCAAGACTAGCACTGGAGAACGCTACAAACCGAGTTTGAGTGCAATTAAAAACTCGAGAACAACCCTAAACTCCAATGGAGACATTCGTAAAAGTCTGCATTTGAGATTGTCCAACAGCAGCATGCTTGGCTCTCGTCTCAACAACATGGAAGGTGATGACGGTGAGAGCATAACATTCACCACCAGCAAGTCCAGTATTCCAGCAGTGACAAAGCAGAAGACGAGCATCGTTCGTCCCATGTCTCGAAAGGATATCTTCTACAGTGGAAGTGTTCTCAATCTACCAGAGTATCAGAGCCAAAAGTCACTTGCTAACTATCGTCAGAGTGTCCTCTCACTACCCAAATCTGTTCGAGGCGATGTGAGAGATGGAGATGTGGAGAAACCACCTCTCCAGCCTCTGTGTCCATGCTTCCAACTACCCGAGTCATTTACTGAGGCCTTGGCGACCATGATGGATGTCTCTCTTTTGAAAAACCCAGTCTTTCTACTCATTGGCATCAGCAATGTCTTTGGCATGGCCGGACTTTACATACCATTTTTCTATCTGGTGGATGCAGCTGTAGCCAAGGTAAACTCTAATATCATTTCGTTTCATTTTATTTTTAGTTAATGACTTGCATTATTTTAAATTGACGTTTATTAATTTGTTGCCATTTTGTGAAATTCCTTCATAACAATTATTTTTTTATTTATTTTTTCTTCAGGGAATCCCCAAGAGCTCAGCATCACTTCTGCTTTCCATAATTGGAATAACAAACACAGTTGGACGTATAGTTTGTGGTTTTGTAGCTGATTTTCCACAAGTGGATTCTCTTCTGTTGAACAACATTTGCCTGCTAATTTCGACAGTGGCTGTTACTGCGACGCCTCTGTGCAGCAGTTTTCCTGCCTACATTGTGATGAGTGTTTTCTTTGGAATAGCAATTTGTATGTCAAAAAAAAAAAAAACAAACTCATTGATATTAAATGTTTCGTTACGAAGAACATGTCTTTCATGTTTTTATTCTACAGCTGGATATATTTCACTGACTTCAATCATCCTGGTGGACCTCCTGGGATTAGATAAATTGACCAATGCATTTGGTTTACTAATTCTATTCAGAGGTGCTGCTGCAATTGTTGGGGCACCACTCGCCGGTTGTATTTACGACTTAACAAACACTTTTGATATACCATTCTACATGGCTGGGTTCTTCTTCTTCCTCAGTACTGTCTTCAGCTTTGTGGCACCTGCTATGAAACGTTTTACAACTCCACAGGTAAATTCATAAATTTTATTTTACCTGAAACGTCACTTGATTCAACAAATTCTTTAAACGGTCCATTTTAAATGGAAAACTCACCAGTGTCTATCTTAACTATTCTTATTAATAAACGCATAAATATTATGTCACTACGATAAAAGTGGAGAAAAAAAAAATCATTTGAATATTTGAATTATTCTAGACACAACCAATAATTATTGATACACTAACACCAATTGACGAAGAAGATAACGAAGAGGAGAACGAAGACGACATCCCAGAGATAATAGAAACAGCAGCATCACCCCTAGATCCACCAGAGAAAGAGATAAAACAAATAGAGTCTGTTTTATAAAAACACCATTTGAGATTTTATTTCATTTCAAGCTTTAAGTGGTGGCCGCCTCCAAGTCTGGGAAGTAATGATAAAATCGTTAAAAAAATCAATTACTTAAAAAGGTTAAATTAATTTTCTTATGAATTTACTGATAATTGCACAAGCTTAGAGAGCAACAAGATAAACAAAGAGAGACCTGTTGAATTTCTTGTTTTTTATTTACCATGAAATTCTTCAGAAATCAACTTGCTTTTCACTTATGGCTGTTGATGTTGTTTAAAAAATAAATAAATAAATAAATAAATAAAAATTGAATCAATCAGTATCAGTCAACAGTATAAACCAAGTTATATTTAGGAATGTAAAGTGGACAATGCTTTCTCACTCATTCATCGATGAGCAAAATACTCGAAAATGAAAAAACTGAAATAACGAAAAAATGAAAAATGGGAATGTACTTATGAACGACAATTAAGGGGAGTCATTATAGATGAATTATTTTTCAATCGAGTCGTAAAGATGAAGACACTGGTATTCATTTTAATTTGTCAATAAAAAAAAAAAACGATTATATATAAGCCATAACAAGAAGAACATAAACTGACAACAACAAATAAAATAATGTACATAACAAAGAAAAATTTATGCCATAATAAGTTAAATTAATTGACAAGTTCGAGAGAAGTTTAGCTGGCGCTGGTAGAATCCAAATTTCAAATGTACATAAATATTTTCAAGACCCTCAACCACTTGTAAAATAGTGTGTACAATAGCGTGTTAGGGATGTGAGATATTACTTTGATTTTCATTTCGAAACTTTATCTACAACGCCAGTGTAGTAATAAATTTTTGACCCATTAAACAATGATAAAAAACGTAAGGGGAACAGAATTGAGTGGTCTCAGCAGGCATCACTATTCTCCAGAGAGAATAGTCAGCATTTTTTTTTTATCAAATCCACATAAAATGATAATAATAAATGATAAAACTAATTGTTTAGAGATATTCGTAATCGATGTATGTTTTTAATTATCCTTAATAGATTTTCACCTAGTTTGTGTTAATTAATCGATTCTTATAGCTAGTGAAAATGTCCATCTTGTTGGATTCAACTGTTGTACTATTAACAATAAAATATACCCATTAATTAACACAAACTACTCAATTAACTAATGAGAATCAATGTCGCTGTGGTATTCACGCTAAATACCTTAAATAATTGAATGAATTAAAACCAAATTTAGTGGCTATCGATTCGACCTAGAAAAATCATGTGACAAAAGAAATGATGATGATCATCATGTTCTAGTGAAAAATGTGTATACATCGTTATTATGTGATTAACATATGTTTTTTAATGACATCTATTGTGCAGAGAGAAAAATTAATGATGAATTATGATGGATGAGATGAAAAAAATTGAGGAAAAAAATTATGAAAATGTAAATCTCTACACTTGTACATATTTTCAGAAAACAGTTATTATGTCAATGTGAAAAAATTGGAAAAGAAAATTGGCTCATTAGAGATTAATTAATTATCAAAAAGAATTGTTGATTAATAAGAGAGTAAACAGCAGGATAACTGGAACAAGAAAATTCAATAGTATCGATTTTTTTTTTTTTTTTTTCAATTTGGAGACATATACTTGCCGATTTAAATAAATATAATCACAACAAATAATAAATTGAATCAATAAGCATTCGCGCATGTGCTCACGCACAGTACTGAAAATGATATTTTAATTTTCATCTCAATTTAATTGCATATTTATAAACTATAATGAGAACAATAACACTGATGAATCATTGAGTTTTAGAGGGAGCGTGTGCACATGTGTGCCTATTGCATATGAGTGTTTTCAGTGGTTCGTGTATGTGATGAAATAATTGGTGAAAAGTAAGCAGAAATAGTTGGGGAGGGCCGGAAAATTATATTTTCACGTGCAGAATTAAAAAATCATGCACTTGGATTCAATGAGGGTGATTACAATGAATATTAGTTACATTAGTAGACGAACGCTGTTGATTGCCTATGCGCATTGCACGCTCTATTTTGTGCATACGTTATGTACGCTATGTATTATGGTACAAAAAAAAAAAAAAAAAAGATGGAAGAATATCGAAGAAATGTATTAATTAGGTGACGTTTATTGAAATTGTCAGAAGAAGAAGAATTACAAATTTTTATTATTGAAGATTTATTCTCTGATCATTATCCTGCACCAATAATTTCCCTAGATAGCAACCACTAAAACATGAATTTCCTTGTGTCTTTTTTGCAAGTTTGAGACAAATACTTGCCGATTCAGCTAAATAATTACAAGAAATAAATGTGATTTTCACCAAAATTTCATTGACTATTCATAAACTAATGAAAACAATAACACTGATGAATCATTGGAGTTTCGGAGATGTGATGAAGTAAATGGAAAATTATATTTTCACGAGGGAAATTAAAATTTCATGCACTTGGATTCAATGAATACTAAAATTTATTTACATTAATACAGACAAACGCTGTATCCAGTGAAAGATTTTACTCGTAATGACTCTTGACGATACCACGTGCAGGAATAAAAACACGACATGTACGATGTACGAGTGAAGAATAAAAAGCAAAAGCAGGAGAAAATAATTTTCAACGAATTTAACGGAGATATGCGGATGGGTCCGCGGTTGGTGTATTCCAATCAGAAAGGTCAGTCGACTTGATTACTAATACGACGCACGAGGCGTCGGCATTGGGTGGGCAGCCTCTGCCGAAATAAAAAATTGCCCGGTTAATCTGCCCTTCGCCATACACCAGCACCAGTCCGGTTTTACCAGACACGACTGCCAATCGACAGGCGAATAACACATTTCTGGTTTCGTTAATACGAAAATTGTACAGTCAGTGGCAATTTAACTTCTCTTACCACGGGATCGATAAATATTAACTCCCTTTTTTCTTCAAGTTGAATAAATTGAAAAATTATTTCTTACATCTTGGAATGATTAATGCATCAGTGAAATATTACAAAGATAAAAAATGTTAATATAGTGTTAAATAAATATGATTGTTCGGTCAGTCTTAATTCACACACTGATTCCATTACCCATCAGTGTACTGGATCGCGATTATCATCAACTCTCATTTCCTCTTGAATTTGAATCATTAAATAATTCATTGGATCCCAGGATATGATTTATACAGTGAAATATTTGAAGAATACAGACTGTCATAAAATAAAAAATTGTGTGCATGATTAGAAACTCGCAACAGTGTATCGAGAAACAACTACCGGTAAATCATCAATTTGGGTGTCATTGACGGAAGTGCGTTGAGTGGGCTGATGATAGTGAATTAGATTACCATAAAATCATGCAAGCATACGACCAACCGGTATTCATTATCCCAGTGTTAATAGGCAAGTTATATATGTGGTGAACGAAGCCGTCTGTTCAGTCGGCGCTTAATCTACTTGGGAACAGTCACCGAATTTCAGAAAATCATCATCGCTATCTCCTGGTATCTATTCCCCTGTAAATCATTTCAATTAATAAAACCCAGCACGAGTAAAAGTCTTGTCAAAGTTCTATTCAATTGATAAAGAAGAAGAAGAAAAAAAAAAAGAAAAAAAAACACAGGCCCCACGTGGATGGTCTCCACATCGAGATCGTCGCGCGTCAACAGAAAGTTCACACGAACCGACTATACACATTGTATAACACACATACCACACGTAACACATGAACATTTTTCAAACCAACCAATGTGTGCAAAATCTCCTCATATCTGCTCCGAAACGAAAGTTACGCGTACCTGCTTTATGCTAATGTTTCAATTTTGTTTTTATTTCATATATATATATATATATATATATATATATTTAATTTTTTCTTTCTCACGCACCAAAGCAGTGCAAGCCTTGTAGAACATTATTACGGTAAATTTTTGAGTAGAGAAAATAATACATACGCGTGTGTAGATGGGCCGCTGCCTGCCGCCGGCGGGTGCCTTTATCTCCCGAAAGTGAATTTTTCTCGTTTAACTGGTATTAGTGTCTAGATTTTCAGATAGAAATATTTGAGTGTCACTATTTTATTATGTTTACATTTAAGACTATTAATACATACACGTCATCGGATTGGTCAGGTGCGCACATGGCCCATAAAAAACACTTGGAAATAATCATTCAGTGGATAAATTTTATGGTAATCATTAGGATCGTTGGACTGTTGTTTTTTCTTGTTTTTTTGTTATTTGTTTAAATGGAAGCAAGTTTGCACCGAGAGGCCTGAGAGAGGTACACGTGGCAAGGCTCCCGCTATGTCTCACCGGATGCTGAAAGAGAACGACAGACATGTTTTTCAGTCATCTTTCACCACTTTATTGCAATTGAATTACTGCGCAATTAAATAAATGTGTGGAAAGTAGACATTTTGTTTGACCAATTTGAGAGTCATTTGTGCTTTATTGATTAGACTGTTAGAAAAAAACAAATGAAATTGCCATTAGTGATTTTCAGGAGAGTGACATTGAATTCCATTCAGGGAGAAAAAACTAATATGAAATGTAATTCATAGTTTTCATTGATTTTTGACAAAATTTGAGAAAAAATTTTTACTAGTGTATTACCAATGTAATGTTTACCTGAATTTTTCTTATTTCCATTAATTTTCAAGGAACGATAACAACGGTGACAACGGAAAATTAACAATTTTACCATAATACTATCAAAGATGGGACATTGATGGTTATCATAATGAGGAATGCCATTTTCCAGCTAGCAGCTAGCAGCTAGCTACCCTCTAAAATTAACCGGTTAAATATAAATATCTTGCAGTCCATCTTTTTATGGGCCGACGAACTCGTCGTTATTTCTGCCCTCTGCAATGTTTTCACTGGACGCCCCCTTCGAGTCGAGATTCCCATTGGAAAGTCAGAATTATCTTGAATTATTCATTTTCTCGTCTCGGCAAAAAATGAAAATTGTCGAGTGACGATGATGAGTGCTAGTGAATGAATGCTGACAAAGCGCGGCATTATCATCAGTGATAACTTGGGAGAGTCCCGAGAACGGATTGTCGCCGGACTTTGGCCTCGTGCACGTGGCTCCTCATCCCTTTTTCTTCCTCGGATTGTTTCGGATTATCTCTGTGGATGATAGGTAGTTCTTCTACAGGCGTGCGGATGCAATTAGTGTAGTACTCGATGAGTCAACTTTGACCGTATGTAATGTACTTGATGCCATTAATCAATTAATGCTATTTTCTTTTTCTTACTACAATGAGCCACTTATTAATTATTGTCTTTAATATCAACTATATACACATATAAAAATTCATTAAATAAATTGCACAATTATTTGTATTTATCGGATTTCTATCACTCATCAATAAAATGATAACACAAACCTACTCGTGACGTTGATATTAAGATATTTCATAAATAAATGAATTATTGTAGAAAGAAAAACAAATGAAATAGGAAAACGATTGAGCAAGATTGATGGGCACGTGGGCATGCCGCTGAACCATGATTAGTTTAAATAAGTGATATTTGATGGCGTCGACGCGTCGATCCTAATCAGCGACTTAACTACACTGATATATTCATCAATACTCATATGAGCGATATCTCCCAGCATTTTCCATAGCCCAATCTGCTCGAAACACCCTTCGGGCCCCCCTCATGTAGCAAAAGCATCATTGCCATGTGGGGGCATAAATAAAAGCCGAGTGCTTCTTACCAAAACTCGTGAGTCCTTCATTGGTGGGAGAGTGACAAGAGTGCCACGGGCACGGGCCAAGCAAGCAAGCACAGACAATATCGAGTAGTAGGTGGATTATTTCTCTTCTTATTATTATTAAAGTGTTGTAACATTGGTAACACCAAGGCATCACATGGGCCTTCAGTTTATGCGCTTGTTGAGCTGCTCATGTACGCGCCTTCTCGATTGATATTTCAAGTGTCGATACAGTTCAGCGTAGAGATCCGAGAGTTACGCGTGTGTGATATTCATTTTTTATTAAAATTATTATCATTACTATTATTATTATTATTATTATTATTATTATTATTATTATTATTATTTTGTACTGCTATCGCGGAAGGGAAAACTCGAGTCCAATTAAGCATTAACCATAATTTTCATAATTTATTCATCAGTTTTTCACCGCATAAAGTGAAAGTTTATCATTTTTCTGCTTGTCTTGGTTGAGTGGTACTTGTTATAAAGGTATGATAATTACAATCATACCATAAGAGTCAATGAAATAATCTCAAGACAATTTGTCCATTCCTCCTTGACATTGAAAATTTCATAACCCACCCAGTGATTATTCGGAGTTGAATAATTTGGTTATTCATCAACAATGGAATAAAAAGAAAAGAACAAACAAATCTTATTGAAAAACAAAATGAAAAATGCTTCAATACCGGTTTAAACGTGTTATTTTTCCATTGATATCGCGACTGGTTTTATTACGACTTATCGCCTGGGATTAATTCGATTAAATTAGACGTGCCCACAAAATTCCAATAATTAAAATACTACTATCCAACAAAGGGATAATTATTGGGGCAAAAGGCCACATGTGTCAAGGTTGGTTGTTTATTTTATAGGAGCGAAGAGAAGGGAAGAGAAGAGAAGAGAAGAGAAGAAAAGAGAAGACAAGAGAAGAATACACGTGAAGCAGGCCTAGTGAATCTTATAATTGGGGGATCCCTCGTGTGTCGGTACTTGTCATGTTTACTCTTTGTCCCTCTTCAATCTCAACTTCTTTACAATAGCTTTTACCGAGAATAACCCACTGGGTCATGGGAGAGGAAGAAAAACCCAAGTTGGAATAATAATTTCACATGTGCAAAACATGTTTTCAGAATTTATCACCGACATTGGGAGAATTCCGGATGATAATTAATAGTAGTGATGCTATCAATTGTCTTGAGGCTTCCCGCAATTTTTTCGCGACATAACAAATTTTATGGATAATTCAATGGAAACTAAATACTAGTTGAACTATTTATGAGAATCAAATGAAATTTCTGCTGAATTTTCAGTGAAATTTGAAATTTTCCCCAGGGGTTCGTTAAACGACTTCAACTACTGCCTTTGTCGGTGACTTTTTTTGTCCACACAACAAGTTTGTCAAAAATAAACCGTCTGATCTCCATCTACTGTTTTCATTCGGTTGATTTTAATAACACTAGCTATACGCACACATTGATATTTCGATGATGAAACTGTCTTATTTTTGTCCCGGCGAAATTGATAAAAATTGAGTGTACTCGGACGATCTCTGCTGCAAGAGTTAGTTCTGACCACGTGGCCGATCCTCCATGTAGTCCATGTTTATAATGACTTTTTCCTTTTTTCCTTTCTTTTTATTTTTCTTGTACTCGAGCAAATGCTATTGAAAGCATGAATATTGTTGTTATTGATCTATGATTTTGAATCAGACCCGCCGCTGATGCAATTGTGATCGTGATCGGATACCATAATGGCACCTCTCACTGAGAATAAGGGCGACTGCTGTGAATCAACAATACGTCAGAATGGTCATCCACCGGGTAAAATTGAGGAGATACCGATGGTTGAACGAAATGATAACAACAATGAGGTGCATTCAATTTTTCTATGCCATGGCATTTTATCTTTTACAATTTTTTCACGAGTTTTACTGATAACTTTTTGGCCGATAAAAATAATATATTTATTATTATATTGTTTAGGTTGAAGTCGAGATGATCGTCCCTCCGGACGGTGGATGGGGCTGGGTGATCGTCGCCGCTTCCTTCATGTGCAATCTCATTGTAGATGGAATCATCTTCAGCTTTGGGGTATTTTTACCCCACATAAGTAGGGATTTAAATGTCTCAGAGCCGAGTGTCGCCCTTGTCGGCTCTTTACAGACGGGATTTTATCTGATGGCAGGTACGTCAAACATTGAAATTACACTGTTTCATTAAATTTCAACATTCGAGCAGACTCGTAGATGATCAGCATCAGCAAATACTTCACATTTGGACTTGAAACTGAATGAAATTCAGATGATGAGTACCAAGATTTGTCACTATCAATATTTATCAATTATTTGCAATCTTCGGAACAGCTAGAGGCATCGATAAGATGATTTTGTTAGCAAACGTGCTGTGGTAAAATTTCACTTTGGCCGACCGCTTTGGTAGAAATTTTTTTATTAGTAATAAAATTCAATTGCCACCAGCCAACATGATAACAGAGAAAAATGAAATTGAATGGAAAATTGTTGAAATTCCAGGACCATTTGTATCAGCCCTGGCTAATAGATATGGATTTCGATTAGTGGCCATGGTCGGAAGTGTCATAAGTTGTGCAGCCTTCATTCTCTCGAGCTACTGTTCCTCCGTCGAAATACTCTGTATAACTTACGGATTGTTAGGTGAGCCTCAATAGTACAAACAACTACTGATAATAATGAAGAAAAATGAAAGAGCTATTGCAAAATCCTCATTAGATGTTTTGCAACAGTCTACTCCCTCTCCGGTCACTAACACTAACTCGTGTTACATATTAGGTATATATGATATGATAAGATAAATAACAACGGACAACTGCTAACATCCAATGACTCTTAATAAGTATAATATCGTATAAATGTTTTTATTTACCATAATGATTTTTAAATACTAAACACGCAATTACACATTAGGGGGCGTTGGCGGTGGTCTGATTTACGTACCAGCCGTGATAACAACTGGATTTTATTTTGAAAGATGGCGAGCTCTTGCTACCGGCATTGCTGTTTGCGGCTCTGGCATTGGGGCTTTTGTACTCGCACCCATTAGTAGTATATTGATTGACAGATTTGGTTGGAGAACAGCTATGCAAATTCAATCTGGTAATAATCTTATCTTTATGACTTTACTTAATAAAGAGCAATTTTTTCATCAGCTTTAGCCAAAAGAAAAAAACAAAAAATGGCAATTTTTATTCAATAGAAAAAATATCTCTTAATCAATATCATTACATTCAATTTATTAATTCAGCAATGTTACTGAATTGCGCTGTCTTTGGCTCACTCTTTCGACCCCTTCGCCCCAAGAGAATAAAAGTTAAACAGTCCGAAGTCGCTCCGCTCGAAGCAGTTGTCCCCGAAGTAAAAAGTTGCCTCTTGAAAAATGCTATTTCCACCACTTCCCTTCACGGCAGTCAACTAATCGCCGTTGGTTGGAGATTCGGAACGAATAATAACGCTGAATATCCAACAGCTGCCGAAGCGATTGGAAGTATTCCCAATCTTATCAAGTGAGCAGCGAAAAAATTTTCCAATCCTATTTTTACAATACCCTCCAACTCAATCATATATTTAACATTTTAATTGTTGGAATGGATGATTATAGGTCAGCGGACTCGTTGCACAACGGAGCCAGTGAGAATGAAAAACCCCTGACAACAACTGAAAAAAGATTGTCTGCTCCGATTTATCCCGAAATGGACGTTATAATTTCTGATGAGATAAAGTCCACTGAAGAAGAAAACAATTTGCTCTCGGGTGACCTAGAAAGGCTCAATGGACGGATACCTACTGTGAGTATCATTAGATCATTAGATTGAATTTGCGATTATTTCTATTTGCGCAAAGAGACTAATCGATAACGAAAAAATTCCAAGTGATAACATCATTAGACCCACGATTACTCGCTTTAGTACGGTTTCATCTTGTAGTAGAAAAAAAAAGTTACTCAAGAAGACTCTTTTTATTATCATTGCAGGTGCGGAGACATACGATAAGTGGCCGCAGGGATCAGAACGGAAGTGAATGCTCTTTACGAAAAGTTGGAAAACGACATTCAATTTCGAAAGATCCTCAGAGGCCGTTCTACAGGGATGATATATTCTATGGGGGTTCACTGGCCAGATTACCGCATTACAAATCTCAAGTAATGATGATGATATTATATATATAAAATAAAAATTTTCATGTAAATGTAATTTTTTTTTTTTTAATCTCCGCGCAGATGTCATCTGTGGGATACCACATGTCGGTGACGCGACTCCCAACAGCAACAGACGTCGAAGAAGAGGAGAGTGGAAATTGTTATCTATGCCCAGAGAGTGTGAGAAGAATCCTCACAACTATGCTGGACATAAATTTATTAGGAAGCCCGTCTTTTCTCATTCTAGCAATCAGTGGGGGTCTCACTATGATGGGTTTCTATACCCCCTTCATGTTCCTTCCAGGTAGTCACAAAATAATAATCAGATTATGTTATTTATTGGAATAATTATAATGAATCGATGATTTATTTGCACTTGCAGGTCGTGCTGAATCAATGGACCTCAAGGATTCCGCAACGTTCCTCGTATCAGTGATTGGTATTGCAAATACTGTAGGTCGTGTGATTTGTGGGCTTGTCAGTAGTCTTCCTGGTATGGATACACTCCTCATTAACAATGTATTCATAAGTATCAGTGGTATACTTACTATTTGCTCTGGTCTCAGTTACTCGAAAGAGTATCAATACTTTTACGCCGCAGCGTTTGGCTTTAGTATATGTGAGTGATGAGTGATTAATTAGCTATTTATATTTTTTCTACATATTTTATTGACACTCTATAATTAATCCATTAATTGTTTCATTTTTAGCTGTATTCGCTGCACTCAGATCAATCTTGGTGGTTGAACTTATGGGGCTAGAAAAATTGACAAATGCATTTGGCCTTATTCTGCTATTCCAGGGCATTGCTGCGAGTGTTGGTGCACCTTTAACAGGTAAATTGACATTTTATGGACGAGCAAGTGACATTTAGGCGGGCAACAAATAATCATGAAACTTGACATTTCCGAAAAAAATAAAATTAAAAAATTAAATCAAATGCCACCCACTTGAATCTTCAATAAAAATAACAATGAATTGTTATTAATGCTTCAGGTGCAGTAAAAGTCGCAACCGACAGTTTCGATGTTGCATTCTACGTGTCAGGAGCTCTAATTCTCCTCTCCGCAATAATCTGCTACCCCTTAAAATTAATAAACAACTGGGAAAAACATAAGAACGAAGCTACATTGCCAAATCCCTGAGTCCCAGGACTCCCAGGGCATAGAAATATCCGCGGAAACAAATTCCCAAGGCAAGACTGCCGTGTCACATCGCGAAAATGCATAA
Organism: Diachasma alloeum; assembly: GCF_001412515.2. Classification (NCBI taxonomy): domain Eukaryota; kingdom Metazoa; phylum Arthropoda; class Insecta; order Hymenoptera; family Braconidae; genus Diachasma; species Diachasma alloeum. The sequence goes on from NW_021680759.1 coordinate 35,988, forward strand.
TACGAATGACTGGGTCATAAGTTGGAGGACCCACCCCTCATTAAAACTAACGAACGAGTGAATCAAGTTTTCACAAGTGAATGTGTGAGAGAAAGAGAATGACACCTGCATTTTCAGATTAAATTAATTAAAAAAAAAAAAACTAAAGTCAACCTCGTGATGTGAGAATAGCAATTGAGGTATTGTAAAATATATCGATATAGGTAAATATTATGAAGAATAACAATTTTTTCATAAAAAACGTTGGAATTTTGAAATAACTCTCACACATATTGTTACGTGCCAAATTTAAGTCCATCATTTGGATAATTAATGTTTTTTGACTTTAATCTATTGAAAATTCAAATGACTGTGATGTTTAATTTTCACAATCAAGTTGACAATTTAAATTGTCATTAGAATATTAATAATCGCTCAATATGAAAAATTCTATTCTATTTCCAAGAATTTTCATTAGACAAATTTTTAAAGTTAAAGAGGCAATTATTGTAGTAGCAAATGACCATGAAATGTCATTAAATTTGATCTATCTATGACATGGATGGCATTTTAAAAGGAAAAAAACTGATGAACAAACCTCGTGAACCTCGTGATGTATAAGAAAAGAATACGGGAGGTACTGTAAAATATATAAATATTATGAATCCTATCGTCAATAACATGTAGATAGTTTTATTATTCCATGATTTTGAATAATTTATGGATAAGGATATTGTGCAGACTGTCATATCACATTATTACTGGCCGTGAATCCTTGAATATTCTTTAGCATTGGAATTGGATTTTTATCGGCGAATCGTGCGTGATATTGCTATTAGTCATTTTTTCTGTACCTCAAATGTTGGAATATTCAACCGAAATAATGTGTTCTCGCTGAAAGACAAAGAACTTCCACATGTGCCAAGTAATATTTTTTTTTATCTACGGTACACATTAGCTGTTAGAAACGGAATTTCGATAGCGCCTCGAGTAATCATTAAAATCTATGGAAACAATTGAGTATATATATATATGTATTTACTGAATTTATGGAGGAGTTGTGATAGTACAAAAGAGAAACAAGGAATGGTAATTACGCAATCACGTGTCGAGCCATGTTCTTAAAGTTGGATTTATTATCATCGATGAAATTTTCCGTTCGATTTGTATATTTGTACGCTTTTGATAACTCTGAGTTCGTACATATACATATACATATAAGTGGTCGCCTTCATACATCTTGATATATTCAACTTTTTTTGAGTGGATTTATATATGACGTATCGAATGATCATTTCCGTCTATCAGAAATTACATTTATACATCTTGAACAAAAAACCTATACATTTAAACCCTAAATTGACACTGTCTATACTTATAATAAGAACGACATTTCACTAAAATCAACCTGCCATTTAATGTGTATATTATCCTCACAATAGAATATTTTGTGACACAACGATAAAAAAGAATGTCGTGAGTAATTGACATCACTGATATGAAATTCGAAATCTAGTGCCTTATTTTGTTCATTTTGAAATGTACAAAGATAATTCATTCCTTATCCATTTTTGTAAATATATATAATTAATACTGAACATAACTATCTCTTGTTTATATTATTCTTTTCCTGACAATGAGTGGCTGCATAAAGAGCAGGAATCAAGAAGAATGGCAATTTTAATAAGAAAAATGGTGAAGAAAAATGTATCGTCAGTTATGGATAGGAAAATGACGATTAAATTTTCATACAACAATATATTTTTGATTGAGATGTATTTTATATGAATTAAAAAAAAAAAAAAACAATAAAATGAAAACTATATCAAGAGAAAAATTAATATTGAAAAAGAAATAGGATTTCAAGTGATCACTTTGAAATGTAAAAAGATTATTCATTCCTTATTGATTTGTAAATATATAAAATAATTAATATTGAGCATAACTATCTGCTGTTTATTCTCTCTTCAAAAGTGTGTCATGAAGAATGATGCTTTTGATGAGAATTGAAGAAGGAGAGAGGGAGAGAGAGAGAGAGAGAGAGCCTGCATATGAGGTGAGATAGATACCTGCCCGGAATACTGACTCTGCAGATACATTGCGACATGATGAGAGCGGGGTGGAAAGGTACACCAGGGAGGGGGTTGAAAATTGCAAGGCGACGCGACGCGCTGCGGCGCATAGTGCAAGTGAGAAGGAAATATAAATTTACCTTGAGCATCTGGTGCATCATCTCTCTTTCTATGAAATTCTCACAGCCTCCCCACAGCTTTGGCGGCTCACAGTCCAGTAGAGGCCAAAACCGGGATACTGGATAGTATTCTGGTTTTGCTTTGAAATTTTTCTTTCCCATATTAAAAAAAAAAAAAAAAAAAAAAAAAATTAAAAATTACATTCATTCACTTGTATTTAATAATAAAATAAACAAAATCACTAGGATCACTTTGTCTTCATTTGTTGATTATTTCTGTCAAGTTTTCCTGCAATAACGGGGGAGAAAATAGCGCGTGATGATCACTGGAATTCATCCACTAATAATCATCAAAGGCCATCTATTTTCAGATATAATTATAAGTGACTGCATTTATGCGGCCAGTGGCCAAGTTTTTAACTAATCAAACATCAGTTGACAAATGCTGTTGTCCATTTCCGGATTATTAGGAGGTAATGCTGAGGGAAGACCAGAGCCTGATGATGTTTATACATGAAGTATTTTCCTTTATTTATGACGAATTCTAACGTTTTGTGGCGATATTGAAAATTATGACGAGTGGACAGAAGAGTTTATATACAGATCAGAGGTACAGCTACACTGCCTGCCCGCTCAATGACACGAGTGAGTAATAATCCAATCGAGTAGAAAGTAGTGTAGAGATTTGTGAATTTGAGTGGAAGAGCACGAGGGCAATTTGTTTCTTCTTCTAAGGTTTTCCATAATCGGGTTGTTAATGTAATCACAAAAAATAATGTCTAGGGCCAAGTGAATAATCGGCTTCCAAATGTAGTGAAAAATCGTAGAGCGGAAAAATAGGACTTGAGCCAACTGGAACACAGTTTTTTGCTTGATACTCTCTAAAAACATAAATAATAATAACACCAATTTCATGGGGGTAAATAAAATTTCATGTCCAATGACAAGTTAAGGTTGCTTGTCGGGTTTATGAGCGTTCTACTGCCAATTAGAGTAATATTATGAATAATAGACTACTCAAGTTGGGTCTATTCATAGTGGCGAAAAATATATTTAAATCACATTGAAATACAAAAGCGTTAAATTCACTGCCTATGTTAAACACCTTGAAAATATTTATAAATTCCTTGCACCTAGCTACATCTATAATTAAATAAGTTTATCTTTAGTTCCTTAACTCCTGCCAGAAGCGTATCTCTACTTTAGTCGAAAATGAGAGGAGACCAGATGTGGTGGGTGAATCGTAGAGAAATCAAGTCGTAGAAGTAGTCGTTTTCGTCGTTCGAATCATTTCGGCATCCTCTATCTTTCATATTCCGAAAACAAACAGATCATAAAACAGGTCATAAAGTGCTACGACAACTGTTGACATTGCCGCGGTGAATATAGATAGATTCGACTGTTATGTGGCCTAAAACAGTAATGTCAGGGCTTGATAAACCAACAAAGTAGCGGTGCACATTGACACAATTTATTTAATCTCCACATAAGGTTTTGATTCTAGTACCAATAGTAGGTATTGCGAGATGTTTCTTTTGTATTCTTACGGTATCATTACGGAATTATAGTCGTTCGCTACAAGTTGTTATAACTAAAGGTAAATGCAGGCGATTCTATTGATTTTCTTATTAAAATTCAATAGAATTTCCTGTCGAAATTGTTGCTGTTTTTCTGTTAAATTTCTATTTTCACCGGGTCTTTTATTACTGGTCCTTGAGACTGAAGGGCTTGAAGCGTGCCAACTTCCAGCTCTCGTGTGAATTTGAGAACATGATAGCATATTTATTTCAAGACACTATAAAAATCTCAAATACATTGAACATAGATTTTCTGAATTTACCTCTCTGCACTTGCTAAAATGTCAATACACTGTTAGATTTTGTTTGAAAATTAATATTTTTATGAAATTTGCATTCAATTGAAAGTAGTCTGAAATTGCCCAAAGTTCAATTTTCATTGCCATATGAAGGCGAAAAATACAACTCTCAGATGAATCAAGTTTCCACAATGAAAATACATACAAGTGAAAAGTGAAAAGTGTAAAAAATAGTAAAATTGTCGTCGAATAATTTTCTCACAGTGTAATTTTCCCCCCACCAATCTCGTCATGTCCCTCGAGATTTCAGCGATTTTTCCCCTAGCCATATTAAGCCAATTCCACCCCCAACAAATATCCCACCTGAATCGCGTGTCGCGCTGGTCAGACATAAGAGTAACCGCAGCAGTGCGGGGGTGTCACTCGCCCAGAGCTGGCGCTTTTCCGTAGGGCGCACTAACTCTAACAAATTGTGTTCCCTCGATCTAAAATTTTCCGCCGATAAGAAACTGTTTCACGACTCTCGATGATTGCTGATGTTGAAAAATTACACCATCAGAAAGAAGATTGAGTGTTTTTTAAGCGCAGCCTTGTCATTGACTCGGTAACCGCGTGAATTATTGATGAGTCGTATCGAACGCGCATTTGTCGTTTCATCGAATTTCCCTCATCATCGATAAAAATTTTCCACCCACATGACCTTGTCCTTGACACGTGGTTGTAGCCTCGACTTACCTGCGTATTACAATAAGTAACCTTTTCAAAGTATAAAAATAAATAGCCTAAAAATAAATAGGAAGTTGTTAAATGAGAAAATCGGTGGAATTATCGTGAGGTAGATATTTTTTTCATCAAACCCTTCATCCCCTTGGCTTTTATTCTTGTGCTTATAACAAATTCCTATTGTAGTCCACTCAACAGTGGTTACAAAGATATGAATCTCGTGACGAAGGCAATTCACGATCACAAGATCAATCGTGAGTGGATTTATATTGCTATTAATGTAGCCCCCTGTTTTAGTCGTCCGCAAATTTTACTCTAGACTAAATTCCAAGGTTGCTTAAAAGTTGGCACGCTCGACCTTGTGTTTTTTTTTTTCACAAAAAGAACCAAAAAAAACAAATGCATCATTCTGTTTTTCAATGTGAGCAAAAGGAAAAATTGCAATGAAAGGGCTTTTTACTTATTTGTCTTTGTGACCGTCTCGTTGTTATCGTTAAAAAGTGACATGTTGAAGAAAATTACTCGTAGGAGATGATAGACAATGCCATAGTGTAATATATGAGAATAAGAAAGCGTTGACACGAATCACGCATAAATCATGTGTTCGTCCAGTGTGCTGAATGTTTTTATCAAATTATTACACAAAAACTGCCTAAAAAATTACATAAATATGGATCTATAATTTGACGAATATGAATCCATCACACATCTAGCATTTCATTAGTTTTCAATTGTTCAAGTTGTTTTCGTAAAAAAAAAAAGAAAAAAAAAACAAATAGAATCATGAATCTTATGTTCCGTAAAAACTTTGGGGCGGAAAAACCGAGTTCAGGTGAAACACGGACAGGCATCTGTGGCTCTTACGTATCTAGTGGTGTCACTAGTGGAACAGGTGCTGTTGTTACGGGTCCGGGCTCAGCACGTTTAGGTTTACGTCCAAGTCTTCCTGGGGTTGGCGGCCGTGGCCCCATAAGACGTAGCCGTGAATTTGGTTATTATCCGATGGAAGAGCATCCGACGACCCATGCGTACCGCACTCATCTCTTCCTATCACCACCTGCAGGTGTTGCTGTTGAGGAGAATAATGAGAGGATTGGACCTGTACCGAGGAGAAATTCTGGACCACATGTCATCAAGTGGGGTGGCACCAATGCTAATGCTGCTAATTTGGCTAATAATAATATTAAACGTAAGAATGGAAATCAAAAAGAACCCTCCGAACCAGCAACTCCAACCACCGCATCCAGACAGGTAAATTTTTCAATTACAACTATTTATTTTTCCATCAAGGGAACTTGCATGAAGTTTTCACTTTTCCCTATTTGATAATGATTCCTATTTGATTATTGAAAATTCGGTGTTTTTCAAACCTACGTTTTTTTCTTCTTTTTTTTACCCAGTGTAGAATAGGGAAATGAATGGAGATATGTATACCACTTGCCAGTGTATAGTGTACATATTTCTCATTTCTTAGTCCAGTTCATCGTTCAGCGAGAACTACCCCACAATATTTATCGAGTGGCCGCAAGTTTTCGCATGCCGGAAGCTATTCTCTACTTCCCGTTTCGAAACATTAGAATTTAAATCTATACAACAGTTGTTGTCGAGTAGGCAAAAACTCAACAGATACATAAACACGAGGAAATATTCCGTATGGTAGCTGTTATCGTGATGTTGGTGGCCAAAGAATTTCCCTGTTATCCACGCTGACAGTGACATTAAGGCCGAGGACGTAGTTTTCGCGTAAGGTCATATCGTACTCGTGCATTCTATCGATTAACAACAAAAACAGCCGATTACACGCTAGGTATGTAACGACTCCATGTGGTTTTTAATATTTCATTTCAAACGATTTGCTGAAGCTCGATCAGACCAACCGATATAATGCAAACATTTTCATCACTCCTCTGGTCTGTCAATTATTTAACTAGTGGAAAATTCATTGAAACCGATTAACTCAGTCAATTGTTAATTGTGATTTTTACGTAATTTGATGAGTAAAAAAAAAATTGAAAGTTGAAACAGTTGTGCATTAAATGGAAATAATGAAATTTATTTCGTACCAACACTGCAGCTATCCCACATTGGATTGAAAATTGCAGCAACCCCTGGGGAAATCAGGCATAATATTGATCTATTCAATGGAAAAGAGATCTCATTCGGCCCTGGTTAACCCTGAATAAACTTGAATAGACGCCAGCCAGCCATTTGACGTTTATTCCCCGCCACACACGTGAAAACATTGCACGATATCATAAATAGGTGAATTTGCATTACAGGTGTCATTCAGTGGGAATAGAACAGCAGGAATCTACACGCCACTCGTTGTATCAGGAAGCAGTCCACCTCGGGGTGAGCCAATATCCCTCGCGACCCTGGATCGTGATTGTTTTATCATTCCCCTCGCCTCCCTCGAGCGTTTCCTTCCAGCTGGTGTGCCGGTGAGTCAAGTGACAATAATTTTCAAAACAACATTATACATACGTACAGGGATAGGGCAAAGTGGGCTCACAAAAATGAACACTTTTCACTTGTTTTTCAATGCTATCAACTCATTCAATTTTCCAACAATTACTTGTTTTTTATTCAATACTCCCATAACGAAACAAGGGAAATTAGCTTTTCATTTCATTTCAGTTCATTTTTCTCTCAGTGTGTGTGTGTGTGTGTGTGTGTGTGTGGTGAAGTGAAGTGAAGTGAAGGGTTATTCTTATTCTTTAAGCATGCGCCAATTGCGGATAAGAAACGCGCAGGCAGTCCTCTCTCTGTGCTAGAGGTGGAGGACCCTAAACAATGTGTATTGGCACATTTTATGACACCACTCGAGCCTCTGGATCCAATTGTCGAGTCACCACTGGCTAGGCCATTGGTTCTGCAGAGAGATACAGCTGCTGAATTGATTGCCGAAATTGCACCCTCGGCTTCGCAGAGTATATTGTTGACGAATATGGAGAGGAATGGTAGGCATTTTCGAGATGACGAGTGATACAAGTACTGATACAAGATTTGACTATACAAGATGTGCTTTTTTTACCCAACGAATCATCAGCAGAATGAATGAATGTATTCAATTTTCAGTGTATTCAAAAATCAAAAATATATTCCTTTTAATTTCCCCCATTTCCAATTTCAAGTTTCATTTGAATTTCTCATGAAATAATGAGAAAATTCATAAAATTACTAATATCTTAATGGATTCTTAATGTTTTTTTTTTATATCCAATCTCCAGAATCCATTTACTATCAGATCAAACTAGTCTAGAAGTATTTTCTTTTTCATAAACAAAAAAAAAATGTCAAAACGTCTTTTCAATTTTTCCAGCGGAATTTCCATTTATAACTTATTACTTGATAAACAAGCACAGTACGGATCCAGCGGACTTCTACCAAGAAGTTCAGTGTGCAGCATTGAGGAAGTTTGATCCCCGTGACCTGCGCTATGCAGCCAGCCACACACTAGACCTTTTCAATGAGGTGGCGACGATAGCACGGCCACCCCTCGAGCCACCCGGTGGTAGGCCACCAATTCCGTCCACCGGTTACATCGTATCAATTTTCAAAGTCTTCGAGGGAGACGATGGCCTCAAGTTCGAACAGAATTGGCTGTATTGGACAGGTATAAATAATATAAAATCTCTTCGTCTGTGTTTGTAAAATCTTTAAAATGTCCAGACTTATTGTAGTACAAGACCATTTTCACGTAAAATAATTTCTCTTATTAGTGAATATTAATCCATTATCACTTGTGTTTCACTGTTATTTTGACTTATTTTGAGGTATTTAGCAGTTTTTTCTCTATGTCGAGTAGGGGCTCGAATGATCTATCGCTACCTCCCGAAATCCGTCGGTCTGAAACGCATAACTCTGCACAAATCCATGTCCCAAGGGGATAAAATGTATCTTCTCATTTGCGAGTGTTCACAGCTGCAGGATAATCTATCCGCTGCGGCGATTCTATTGCCAGCACTCCGTGCACGACTCTGTGGATACACCGGGCTCTACCGACCATCAGTATGCTTTTGACTTTTCGACCAACTATTCGATTAATTCTCGTGGAGTTGATTGATTGATTGATTGAATCGATGAGTTGACGAGATGATAAAACAAACATATTTTTAAAATCTCTTTCGCTATATAGCGCTGTTTTATATTTGTACTCGAGATGAAAAAATTGTCCATGACAATTATGCAATGAAAACGTCGCGTTTTAACGTAAATTTTTAATAAATGCTATTTAATAGGAGTAACATATCATGTGTTTGATGAGCTGTGATACAATCGAAAATTCATGGATATCACGCGGAGGAAAAAATATTCTTTAAGGACATGTTCGTTTTTTTTTTTTCCAAGAAATCATCGATTAGAATAATTAATCTGCCGTTGAACGATCGAATGTAGAAATTGCGCACATAGAATGATTCTTCTGCCCGTTTGAAAGCTTATGTTCAGAGGAGTAATGAGTGCTATTCGTAGATTCGATGCCGAAAAGTGAAATTTCAATACTTTCGTGACCAGTGATGGGCAAATTCCGATTCACTAAATGCTAAATACTAAAGAATGTTTATCCATTTTCCGAAAATACAAAATTTTCCATGTTCCTGAAAGGTAACATTTTTGATAATTAAGGACAATTCGTTGCTGTAGCTTTGACAAAATGAAAATTCCAAAATGGAGGACTCTAAACATTAAGAGAAAATATGCTAAATTCAATGGCCAAGGGAAAACCCGACGTAGCCGGGCAAATAATCGAGATATGTGATATTTAAACTCATGTCCCAACTCATGTTCATATTGTCTTTGTCTTGTCCATCTTATTGCTGTATTATCAATTCGGATTGGAGGATTGAAATTTCTATAAATATGAAGGAGATCACTCTGTTTATCAGTTGAGAAGAAATGAAATTTTTTTTTTTCCACTTACTTACGATTTTGGATCAATATCCCTTACGTACACAACTAATCAATACCTACGAAATGATTAAGTACAAAGTCGATATGTACTTAGGAATTAATCCATCTTGGATTAGCTATATGCAATGAGGGCTAAGACTAAGACTATATAAATTATAGTACTAAGTAATATATAAAAGAGAATGTTCCAGGAATTTAGGGAGATTTTTCCACTTTTCTGGAAATTACCGGTTTTCCTAGAAAATTCTTGAAAATTCTCATACCGCTTTTCCGGTATAGTCCTCGCTTATTAATTTTATTATATATTATCTCTACTTGTTACTTGATGAAGGATTGATTAATTCCTAAGAACAGGCATACTAAAGTACTAATGTACTTAATAGTGTCCATCACTGTTCATGGTTATTTAGGAGAATTTTATCAGTGATTTGTAGGGTATACGATAGGTAAGAATTCTAAAATCAGAGGTATAAATTAAATTTATCGACAAGTTATTGTAGAATAATTTGACATTTTTAGTACAAAACCAAGGAGAAACAAGAGTTTTAAATAATTAAGATTTAATTAAGCTTGTTGCAATAAGACAATAGATGATTGCGCCGGCGCAATATCTTCTCTCAAATAACTAAAAACAAAATTGGAGATATATGAAAATTTTTATCGCTCATATAATAACGAAAGAATAGGAAGGGGAAAGCTGCACAGACAAATGATGAAATTATGACATTGCATTGTATACACATTGACATTGACCATTGAACAAGAGCCCTGAAAGAAACTTATAATCTCAAGAGCCTTGGAAATTTTTCTGTGATTCAAAAGTGGTGTATCAACTTGATTTGATACCCACGGTATTATATAATAAATGATTAAAATAAAATATTCAACAGACAAACTGTGATTGTACGTTCGTAACATATACATTTGTGAAACAAACGCATTGTCATTGATAAATTGATTTTGAGTTTATTTTGTCGATTGAGAGATGTTCAGAAATGAAGATGTATGATTCATCGATAAATATCAAAATTTTCTCTTTAAATTCTATGGCTTTTATGGAGAATTCAATGAGTGTAATATAAATAAAGAGGATGATGCAATAAAATTCACATTTTACCATGTGGTTTTCTTTCATTATTTATTCCTTTTTTTTATTTACAATTAAGTATGCAACATCAAATTAAATAGATATTTATTTATTTATTTATTTATTTATGTATTTTCTTCCTAGTAACCTACAGGCCCACGAAATCTCTTTCTGCCATCGACCTATGGGATAATAAAAGAGAAAAATCTCTTGTTTATAGAAAATTATTAATTACTAAGATTCTTTAAGGATATCCAAATATATTTCGCAATGTAAACGTTGCGTAGAAACGTTTTAAATAGTTTTACGGAAATTCCTAAAATAATTGAAAAGTTGAAATTCAAAAATATTATAAACCTGTTCATAAATAACTGGTATAAGCAAATGTTCTATCTACCCTAAATATCATTCCATCGGAAATCACCAAAAAATTTGCCTGTGCTCATAATTCCCTCAATTTTAGAAGAAAAAAAAATCAAGTTTTTTGAAATTTAAACAATTGAATATCCTCAAAGGCGATGTAAAAACAAGCCTCAGACAAATTATTTTTTATAATTATAAACTTACCAACGATCTTTTGCACTCATAGAGAACGTATTTTAGGGCTTGACAATCCTCCGGAACAGACCCATCCGTCATCCTGATGCACTCTTTCGGTGTTTTTTTATACTGCAAAGACACCTCCCATTATATATAATTAATAATTCCATAAAAACAACACTCAACATCTACTCAACTATTCTGCAGCAATCACTCTCCAACAGGCAAATCTTCAAATCCGCTCTGACCCCGGCACATCTTGTCTGATCCTTCAACCGTTCATTCTTTTTCTCAAATATCATACGAGAAGGTCGAGCACTATTTTGCTTGGGTTTCTTTGAATCTTTATCATCATTCAACATTTTTTTACCAACGTGAGACTCTCGTCAAAACATCCACAAACTGATTGGCTGATGCCTTATTGCCTTGCTGATGCTGCGCGGTTACTAAATTTTTGTGGAATTTTTAGCCTCTCTCCAAAGAGGATAGACTAAAGTAGAGGCTCAGATCTCGGGGTTTCGGTGACCCCAAGCTAAAAATAGTACGACCCCAACGGAGGGATGGCGCCACGGTCGAATCTGACGGCTGGGCGAACTCCCTTATGTATAGATATTCCGAATTTTTATTTTTTTCCTCATTGAAGTAGTTTTGAAGAAAATTGGGAGCTAATAAAAAATATTTGCTAGTTAGTACTTTTTTTAAAATAAATTTTTGAAAAATCATTCCTGAAAAAAAAAGGCGTTATATCCCCCCTATTTCATTATTTCCAAAAATTTTTATTACCAATCGGTAGCAAATTGTTTGAAGATTTTTGCGAGTTAAGAAACAATCGTCAATGCACTCCTATTATTGTGTAAATAAACAATTCCAATTTCAACTGAAAACCAGAGTTGATGACCAGAATTTGTAGCAGAGATGTCAGACAAGATATGAATGTTTTTGTTGGCTCAAATGACAGAGCGGGTCAAGAAATGGCGTACTAAGGCCTCTAAACAAGACAAATGTCTCTAAAGATGATGTCTGTTTCCAATTGAAAAGCGCAATTGTGACAACATTGTCCAGTGGGGTCTAGGAGTCTCCTCTGGTTCAAAACCATCTTTAGAGACCCTAGCACGCCATTTCTCGACCCGCTCTTTCATTTGAGCACAAAAAAACATTCATATCTTGTCTGACATCTCTGTTACAAACTCTGGTCATCAACTCTGGTTTTTAGTTGAAATTGGAATTGGTAATTTACACAATAATAGGATTGCATTGACGATTTTTTCTTAACTCGCAAAATTCTTCAAACAATTTGCTATCGATTGGTGATAAATTTTTTTGGAAATAATGAAATAGAGGGGATAACGCCTTTTTTTTCAGAGGTGATTTTTCAAAAATTTATTTTAAAAAAGTACTAACTAGCAAATGTTTTTTATTAGCTCGCAATTTCCTTGAAAACTACTTCAATGAGGAAAAAAATAAAAATTTGGAATATCTATACATGAGGGGCTAATTGTTCGGATCTCTGCACGCCCAGCCGTCAGATTCGACCGTGGCGCCATCCCTCCGTTGGGGTCGTACTAATTCCGACTTGTGGTCACCGAAACCCCGAGATCTGAGCCTCTACTTTAGTCTATCCTCTTTGCCTCTCTCTCTCTCTCTCTCTCCCTCTCTCGCGTTTTGCGGCCAACTCCGAAGCTTTATAACAAAATTTGCACAGTCGGTAACAGACAAAGCTTCAAAATGTGATAGTTGACTGGGAAAAGGTACCACTCCCACCACTGGTTCTGTTGATAATGGTGTGTGCGGTATTAGCTGCCGGGGGGGTGGGAACAGCATTTAACGTCGTTGTCTGTTGATTTCACGTTGTGCATAGGCCTTGGTATAACCTAAAACTAACATCGAGTGACAACGAAAATAAGAAAAAGAAGAAAAAAATTCAGTTAAAAGGAGAATTCAACGAGGCAATGGGTGGAATCAACAGTATTTTTTCATTTTTCGCCTACTGGTACTTCAGGTACACAATTGTGACCGAGTTGTACATGGTTGCCAAGTGGGAGAGGTATTTTATGAGTATCCTTTGATGAAAAAAAACCAGGAGAACGATTCTGATGAATAAGATGAGAAAGAGGAAGCAAAATGACTTTTATCAAATTGTGAATGTCCTCTGATTGAACTGTTGGAAAAATCCAAGTGTCTGAATATGTTTATTGTGTTTTTTTTTTCTAACGTGTAAAGATTGTCAATTTATTCGATATAGTCAGGCTAAAATATCTTTTCCCTTTGAAAAATTGTATTTCAATTGTTTTCATTGAGAAATCAAATCACATTTCGATCATAGAAACCTGTGCCCTGAAATTAATTTTCTGAGGGAAATAGTATGTCATATGATTGCAGCAAACTCATATTCGCCAGAAAAGTTTTTTTCGGCCTAATGACAAACAATATTCTTTGTACAAAAAATTTCAAAACTTATTACGATAACAGAGCGAGAGAATTTAACTTTTTATTTTTCGATGCTCATCAAAAGTTTGTACTCGTCAAAACAAGTCATTCAACAGATTTTTATGAGCACCTTTGAATAAATCTTACTGTGTTCTACAAAACTTTCGCTTTTCATTCTTTTCATTCATTCTCCGTGAAAAATTTACTCGTTTCTGTAATTTCATTGACTCATCCTGTTTCATAATTTCATCACTAAAACAAAAGTATTTTCCTCAATAAAAACTTGAAAGATATCTTCTTCCTCGTGATGTTTGGACTCCTCTTTTTATTCAACTACAACGTACTATTACCTACTACCACAAGTTTATTTATTCGCCAATAATAATTACAATTGTTAACATGGATTACTCAAACTACCTGTGCACACGGGCGGGGCAGAGCTTACAATAGAATAAACCAACCTACATTATTTACATATCCATAACTATATTGCTTGAATGATAAAACTGTGACAATTAATTAATCTCTATTCTTATCAATTTGTTATATCGAAAATCAGGCTAAATACAGATATTTTGGCAATAATCAATTATTTCTTTTCTCAGTCTTTTTTGTTTAATTGTAAGTTTTGGGCGGTGATTTTAATACCGACATTGTCAACAATTTTTTTTCTCTCTTCAACAGGGATAGAATAATCAACTTCGTCGTTTTTTATACAATTCACCATTTTGCTCATTAGTCTCGGAATATTCTACGCTTTTTTCGATTTTTCTCCATCATTAGTTGAACTTGAAATTTGTGTCTATTTGTTTCACTCATTATTATCGAGACAAGTGTCTCACATAATCGATACAACACAAGTAGAAAGAAGCCTTGGTCCGAGTGTCATCATGAATATATGGTCAATAAATATCAATTCTTCATCCATGTGAAGAATCGTAATCATTTGAAATAATCAACGACAGACAGAAGACAGAATTATTAAACCAATAATTTGTCGCTCAACAATTCATTCTTTTTCACTTGTTTCCCTCGGTTATTAACCTCTAATTAGCTGCCAATTTTCCATCCTTAGGCTATTTCTTAAATTCACCTAATTCATTTTTTACTTTAATAATAATTTTTATCGATAAAAATAAAAACTCTCATTTGATTCACATTAGTTGGTTTTTCCACTAGTTTTGGATGAAATTTTAATCACCGAATCATCAGCTGAATTTCAGCCATCATCAATAGATTAATAATTTCATGAAAATTAATTTAACTGAATGAAAAAATCACTCACCACTTTTCAACAAATGAATTAATCAATCAATCAATTAATCAATTAATTAATTAATTAATTAATAGTAAATACACATCATACATGATTATTGATAATAGAAGTAGGCACGATAGGATTAGTAATAAATGTGTCACGTGAATGACGCGATCCTTGGGAAGAGTTATTTTCACATTTTAATGCATTAAATAATTATTAATCATGAGCACGATGTTGAAAGTAATAAATCACGTTATGGAGTAAAGCTTTCCTTGCTTGTTGAGTAATAAATTCACCTTCTATCGATACACATAAATCATTAATTAACTGCAAAAATTGTGATTAACATATGGATACCCTTTACTACCTTCCAATACTGTTTGGAGACTGTGAATTATTATCCTCTAAAAGCTGTCATCCATTCTAGAATGCAAATAAACTTTTACAAATTCCTGATTATCAACTCTTCAAACAAAACAATGCTCTCTTCGATGTTATATCGATAATAAAAAACACGAGGATGATGACAATATGATTTTTTTATGATGAATCCATCCTCAAATTTAGTGGGGAAGTGAGAAAAACTGTTTTCAAGAATAATATTTAAATCGAAAATGCTTTTGACATTTTTAAAAATTCACAATTATTCACGAAAAGAATAAAATAAAATATAATTTGAAACAAGTTTTCGATTTTTCGATTTTGATTTTTGAAGAAAATGTCGAATCTCTCTCTTAGATTATGAAATATTTGAAATATTTGTATGTTTTAAAAACACGATGATTCAATTTCACTGTAGAAAAAAAAACAAGTTTTTCCCGAATATTTCTGAATTTAAGAGACATATCAAAATTTTCCCAACAAACAAGATCTCAAAAACAATTCCAACCCCTTCTCCAATCCCAAATCCTCACAATAACGAGTGCTTTGAGTTGAAAACTTGGAAATTAGTTATTTCAAATGTTCTCGGCCGAAAAAAATTTGTCATTAGAAATGATCAATTCAATTGCCATTTTCTCACTTCCTCTCTAAAATCAATATTCACAATAATAAAATAATCGACGCACAATGAAAACATAATGCTATTCAAATCACCGGTAGATAAGAAATGGATCTACTGTCCATCATAATATCATTCTCACTGTCCAATCGTCTCACACGTACCCTCTGCTTGTAATGATACTCTTTGAGATAACTTTTAAGTGTCTTTGGCAGCTGTAACTTGTTTATGCCGTCGTAAGTTGTTCTCGTTGTAATGACAGCACGACAGAGATGCTGAAGTGGAAATGCAAAATTCCGATGCAGTGGAATTGTCAACATTGGCTCAAAGAACATGCAGCAAGATGGATCCTTGTAATGTTCAATCAGGCCACAGACCTGTGACGAAGACAAAACGGAAAGTACACAATGCCCGATAAACCCATAATCATTAATTTTAATCTGAAATTGAGACTGAATTACCGTTTCAGAGGCGTAAACACCGGGGTCGTGTGAGTCAAAGCTGAATTTGTGATTCCACTGTTCAATTCTCGCATGAAGGGATCTTCCGTATTTGCGAAAGCTCACGGAGAAGAGAAATTCCTCTTGGGCTGAGTCTCTAAGGAGAAATGTGCCCTCTTGTTTACCGTCTAGAAGACGTTCTGCTTCGTAACGATCCATTTTACCCCAGTAAAACGAACAGGCCGTTATTGAACGCAAATCTGGCACTAGGCAGTGTACGTAATCGACCTGGAATTATTAATTATTTCATGGGGTTAATATTAAACAAGTTTCCGAATGGATTAATTAATCGAATAAAAACAAAAAAGTGCATATTCAGTTGTCTGTCATTAATTTCAAATTAGTAGGATTCCTTCCTCAAGTTTAACCTCAGGAAAATTCAATAGTTTTTTTTAAAGACAATTTAAGAAATTTTTTTTTAGTGAACTGAAATGATTTTAAATTAGATAGTACAATTTGATATCACAAAAGTTCATGCTCCTACAATGCTACATCAATGTTGAGGTCTCCTCAGTCGTAAGTTAATTATTTAAATTTTATGTTTCTCCTGAATAGTTTTTCTTAAACTGGACTTGAGAACAGTATAACTTTTTTGCTAGTTAATTAGAAATTTGCTTCTGAATGGTAAATTGGGGAACAAGATATACCAACCATGAAACCTTAATATGATCCCTAAGTATCCCAAATGTCTAATATGAGCTCCATATGCCCTGGTTAAACATGTAATAGACGCCGACTAAATTAAAATTAAACTGAAGCAATTTATTTATTCATTTAAAAAGCAGTGTACTTTATCATAATCTACCTCGAATGAACAATTAATTAATTGATTAATTCAATCGGAAAAGGAAAATTTCTTCCATGTTGAGTTTTTAAAATTGTGATGACGTGCATTAATCAAGCTTTATGGATGATAGTTGTGTAATTGAAATTTAATTGATAACGAAAAAATATGCGGATAGAGCAGATGACGTCTCTCATGAATACATCAATGGAAATAATGATTGAATTGTGAGATTTATGGAAGAGAGAGGTAGGTTGCATCATCCTGACAAGCCTTCTTTCACTTCCTCCATGTTTGTTGTTGCAGACTAATGATCTTTGAATGACGTAAATCCATAGTTTCGCAATTCATTAATAATCTAATGATGAAGTGGTGAATCGAGATGAGTGAATGCTACAATTCTAGGTATTTGTGCATTTGGTGAAGAAATCTCCAGAAACAAATGTCTTTCGTAGAAAACTTTTCCCATATATTCTGATACTTTCTTCTAGATTTATCCGTTATCACGATGATTTCGAAATTAACAGAATGTGAAAATAGTTTTTTAGATTTTTTAAACTTTCAAATAGTTTGATGAGTAATTTTTCACGAAAAGACGATAGAAAAATCATTGTACAGATGATTTTTCATCTAAAAAAAAATTTCTACAAAGAATGGCTTTTTATATCTTCTCCTATTACGAGGTAAAACATATACAAATTTCAAAAAATCAAAAGGAGTTGAGTACATTTTTACAATACTTTTTTTCATTGCACAGCAGATTGAGATGTACAAAAATATACAAATAGAATCGTACATTTTAACAATAAAAAACAACTTCTTGGGGCCACTATGCGGTCATCATAATATCAAAAGAAAATTCAACTTTAATTCGAAATTTCATTTCAATCACCTCCTCGGGCAATCTTTATTCAATCTAATACATTTTATCAGTCTTTAAACCCTAACCAAACCCGAACAAATTCATAACTGATTCTGTTAAAAAACTGATTACTGAGTTGCAATTACTAATTTATTCATTCTAGCAATAGTCAATTCCATCAAAACAACCCTGAAAAATCTTTTCGTCACCAGCAGTCATGACCCTTTAATAATTGTAGATTTTGCTTTCTTACTTATGAATTCAAGTAAAAATACTTGCCTGAGTATGGGCCGGTCTTTCGATGTTTGGAACTAGAGTGAAATCGATCTGTGATAATGCAGTGAGTGCAGCAGCTTGAATACCAGCATGTGCCTGAAACAACGCAGCTAGGCTATCAACAGTGATGCCATTGGGATGCACCTGAATAGCTGATGAATAATTAGGCCGATAACCAGGTGGTGGTTCCACCCCCTCCTCCATTTCCCTGGCTCTCTGCTGTCTCGCTCTCTCGTCGCAGTCCTGCAAGAATCATTTAGGATTTAGCATCTATTTTCAAGATCCGTCTGCCGATAACCGATGTAAAAAATTAATTACAATTCATTTATTGAAATCAAAATTTCTCGGAAATTATTCAAGGTAGGAAAAAATAGTTCAAATGAAAATACTTCCTGTTGTGCTTATTTTTTCTCTATTCTAATTATTTCCGAAGATATTGAGGGTCAAATTTATCGTCCAGTGTGAAATTTGACAACAATTTTGACAATAATTTTTTTTTGCATTAAAAAAATTAAACACGTGGACGTTTGCATTTTTTAAAATAAATGAGTTTCGTTATTGTTGTTAATAATGGAATACAGGCTTAAAATATTGTCAAGTTCAGTCGAGTCCAGTCCAGTCCAGTTATGCTTCATACTTTCAGTTGAAAAACATTTCGATATCTCCTGCAGGCGTATAATTTTAAGAATGGAAAGGAAAAAAGTAAGAATGGAAATAGAAACGTCAGTGGATGATTACGATGATCGCTGATAGCTGACTGGTAATTATCGACTTTTCAATATCATTATCTAGAAAGTGGAATTATGATTTTTCAAGTGGCACTCACTTCCATCGGAAATTCAGCAGGATTGAACCTCGATAAATCGATAACAGGACTAGGTGGTAGTGGTCCCAATTCAGGGCTCTGTGGTGCTGATCTGTTGTTAAAAACAACACCAGCACCCATGGGATGCTCCTCAGTTCTTCTATAACCCGTACAAACACACTCCGAGCTGTTATTCGATTGCTCCGGTATATCAGTATTTTTCGATCCTTTATTCTTCGCGCAATTGAATTTTAGGACCCAATTTGTTCGTTTCTTCTTGGATGATAACGCATGATTGCACACTGGATTTTGATCTTTATCACGTTGTTTACCTGGAATAATAATTCAGGGATATGATGAATGAATGGAGTAGTCTGGGTGAAGAGGGATCGTGCAAATCACTTTCATCTAAATGAATCCCTGTTCCTTGTACAGAATAGGAATAATAGAAAGCCGGGAATGTGGATGTGATGCAGTGGAAAATTATTTAGGTTTAAAGTTTGAAAATTATTCACAATTTTATTAAAAGTAATAATAATATAAGAATTATAAAATATATTTTCATAGCAATTTAATACAAGTTAAAAAACCAAAACAACCAAAGTTCATATGGAAATAATATTCGAATAAAATCTGTCGCGTAGAATTTTAGATTTCAACAATTAGTTAACTAATTTGGTTACACACTAGCGTAAAATAATGGTTTTGCTAGATATCTGAGCAGTAAAGGAAGATAGGGAAATTTTTGTCTCCTTTGAATTCTTGCATATTCAATGAAAAATGAATCAATCTTTTGACAGATTATTTTGTAATTATGAAATCGCAGAGATATGGAATATGGAATTCAGTGTCACTTTCCCCGAAATTACTACTAAATTGTCAGTGAAATTTGATTTTTTTTCCAACAGTCTACGAAAATTTTCTCCATCTCTCTCAAAGTTCACAATATATTTAACAAAAACTAAATCTAAATCCTCATTGAATGATTTTTTAATCATAAAATAACTGTCCCCATTTTCCTTTAAACATGGTTAAAATGAAAATCAACATAAAAAGTCTCATTACTCTTCACCAGGTTCAATCAAGAAAACAAAAATGTCAACTCACTTTTTCTCTTTCCAAACGAAAGTGTCTTCGAAGTTCTTCTCAATACCGGATTACCAGGACTATCCTCAGCACTACTACTACTACTACTATTACTTCCCCCCGAGCTGCTGCAGCCAGGCTCCTGTTGCTTCACATCCACCTCATTGGCACCTCCAAAATTTCCATTACTACAAATCTTGACTTGCTCCTGCGACTCAATGGGCTGACTATAAATAGTTTCAAACCTAGCATTATGATTATCCAATGATATATTCAACTGTTCGTTGTCAATATTTCGATTCTGCTTATTATCCTCGGTCGCCAATGTATCATGTCCATTTTGATTACCATTACTCTCATTATTATCACGATTATCAACATCATTATTTCCCATCTCGTTGATATTAGGACTGTTACAATCGTTATTGAACGCTTCCGTTTGTTTTCCACTCATTCTGAAGAATTCTCGAAAGCTAGCTAAATGCTGTCCCATAATTAAACAACCTCACACGCATTTTACCACTCACATCACAATTCTCTCTACCATTCGCCTCCAAATACTGGAGTGAGTTATCACAACTGATCAATTCCCCTAATGTCTCTTTCTCATCATTTTAATAATTCCCCTCATTGAACATTGATACCACTGCCAGTGAAACACACTACCAATTCAACCTCTCGTTTCGTCTACTACCTACTGATGCACTTGTTAGCCCCGTTAACATGCCTTCTTAACCAGGCAATCGAGTGTTGAAGACGAGGACAAACAGATGTGTACGAGATTTAACAAAACAAGTGAGACCAACTTTTTTTTTTTTTTTTATCGTTGGGGCGGGGGAGATGAGTCACGCTGAAATGTCTTTACTAAAATGTCTCTTTTCACGAAGGGAAATAAGAAACACTGCTGAATGGAACAATTCACAGGCTATCCCACCGACGTTCCCCTGATTGATTGTTGATGATTAAATCCGAGGGAGAAGTGAAAGTTATCGTGTTGCATAGACTTTACGGTCACGGAAAATAGCCGAGGCGTGACGATGTTTTTATTTACTATTAAAATAAGACTCACATGTAATCGCCATTTTTTGGGGAATAATGAGTGATTTTTTCATGGGTTTTAAAGGTCACGAGAGAATTGCACTTGTGTCAATAATAATTCATCAGAGATACTCGTGACACGACATGTCAGAACGGGTTGAGACTCGTTCGTGCCTGTCTTGACAGACGGAACGACGGAAGTCTGGGGATTAATCACTCGCGTTGGAAATTTTCAACGTTGCACTGGGGTTTATCATCGTTGTTTTGGGGATTTTTGGGGCACTGGGGGTGCTGTGGAGATGAGGTCAGGGGCAGTTGGCTTGTGTTGCCCTGCGGGTTTATTGTTTATCACGAGTCAATGGAGATTTTGGGATTATATACTACTGCGTCGTCAGCCATTTTCCATGGACAGAACTCCCACTCCTCCATGACGCATGACCTGTCCAATATGGTT
>NW_021680759.1:58357-60441 GCF_001412515.2 Diachasma alloeum
CTCTCTCTCAGGCTCTCTCGGTGGATTGAGTGGTTTGAATGAATGGCTGAGTATGAGAGTGCCGGGGCATCTAGTGGGGTTTAGGGAGGATTGGTCAGAGAGGTTGTGGACTTGTCGACGAAATTGTGAAAATTGTGTTCCAGGACTGATGGTGGGAATTCCTGCTGTTTATGGTCAGGGTCAGGCTATGGATAGAAATAGAAAGAAATTTTGACAATATATTCTTTGAATAATTACAAATATCCTCCCAAACTCCCAAAACGCTGAAAAAATAATCAACAATGGAATAAAAATGTAAACGCTTCATGAATTGAACCGTATATATTTCAGGAATTAAACATATCCTCATTAGCCGTCACCGCAGGGTTATTTGTAATTATTCAAAATGTATGGCATAGTTCGAGATTTTAGATTCAGGATTTTTAGTCAATTTACAATTAACAGATTTAATCGAACAGAAAGCAAAACAACTCAAATTAAGCTCTATCCGATTGTTCAGTAACATTATACTGCTGGCACCATTATAAAAAAATTAATTTCCGATTTTGAATTAATTTTTCACTTGCTCTTCAAATGTTCATATACTTACATAGTTGCGTTGCCCAGTATGATTTGACTGTTGATGCCATCTCGAATGACTAACTACCAAAATCTTGATTAACCAATTGCTTCAATAATTTCTTCATTGATAAAAAACTCATCCATAACTTCAGTATTAATTAAGTATTTATTACATACAAGCCTTTTTTTTTTACAATATGTGGTATTTTCATTTCACATAGACATGATCGATGTTTAGTCCTCATTAAACTGTTCTCTCACAACATTTAAAATCATTTTCACGTACCATACTGACACCACGTTAATTAGACTACAGGAAGATTAATTCCGCCACATATTATCCATCGAAACGCTCGTTGGTTTGTTCAACAAAAAAAAGGGGTTTACGTCAATTCTCACAATTCTCCATCAACATTTGTGTATTCACAATTTACAATTAATCGATTTAATCAAACGGAAAGAAAAACTAATGATGAAAACTTGAATTAAGCTCTATTCGAAACTTCAGCAACATGCTTCCATTATAAAAAGGCGTGCAGACGTTGATATTCAAATGTTCATGACAGCCACATGAAGAATTATAAAATAAGATAACAATTGCACCTGCACAACAGAAATAACTTGTCTCATTGAATCTCTAATGGGAATAATTCAAGGTGTCATATCACGTGTTATTTTACCATTATAATAAATAGCCACTGATTAATCATCAATCTTTATTGATTAAAAAAAATTTACGATATCGTGGATCACCCTCACAATTTTCATTCCCATCGATCATTGCTCTTCCCCAATGCCATAGTAGTCTCAATAGTGTCTCAATAATTTCACTGAAAGGCCAGGGACTAGGCCGAATATTATTAATCATCCCAATGAAAATAAATCATCTAGCAGTGACTATTCACGACAAATTTCACTCTCAGCTAAACCCACGTGTCCCAACTACATAGTTTCTCCATTAATTGTCTCTTACATATTGTTTATTATGTCGCACGATATTTAATTTCCCCTGGATGAACGATAATAGAGATTAATTAAAAAACGTTGAATCACTTGACTAGTGAGCGCACGCCCCGAAATAGAGTAAGGAAGAAATTGTCTGAATTTCACTCATTTATCATTATTCTTTATTATTGATTAATTAAAAAATGGACAATGTCTTGATAATCGTGATCTGATAGTTTCATTTTGTTACAACTGATGATCGAAAAGACCAAAAATAGTGGAATTCTCATATTCATATTTATACGAATGTGTTTTTGAAAAACTTGTGCTAATGTTTGTGGAAAATCCATTTTAAAATCTAGAATTGTCATTATCTTTTTTCATTAAAAAAATGACAAATCGAGTTTTTCATACATAGAATGACTCGAATGAACGAAAAGGAAAATTAATTTAATGAAAAATTTGTTACATACACTAAAGTACAGGGTGGTTGCGTAGTGTGTGAATGTGTGATATATATATATATATATATATATATATATATATATATATATATATATATATATATATATATATAT
>NW_021680759.1:60794-75990 GCF_001412515.2 Diachasma alloeum
TATATATATATATATATATATATATATATATATATATATATATATATATATATATATATCACACAGCTTTATAGCTATATAGCTTTTTTCATTTTTTTCCAATCAAATATGTTATAAATAGGCATTATCCCATAAATGTTTTCTTTTTTCTCTCTAAAAAGTTAGTTTAGTGTCTGTAAGCATTTAATTACTATGACGAGCATAATCTGACGTCTATGTTTGCCACTGTATAGGTATAATCGATTCAAATTAACATTATATATTATTTTACATTTCTCCTTCATTCCTGTTGTAATGATCCTGGTGAGGAGAATTTATCATTCTTTTATATATTCTATATACGTAAAGGTCTTCATGGGGTTGAGGGGCCCAGCAGATCCAACACTGCTGTCATTCCAATTATCTTTTCACGTTTATTTGGGTAAGCGCCGTCTCTTTATTTACACGTGTCATTCCTCCAACTCATAATTACTCATCTCAATCATCATTTTCACCATTATAACGTCATTGGGGTACCTAAACGCTTGCCAGGGGCAAACTGGTAATTATTCCAGTGGTTTTATCTCTCTTCATTCTTCATCATCAAAGTATTTTTTTTTTCATTATAACTTTTATGATAGAAGATCTGTAACAGAGTGGAAATTATAAATCATAATAAATTAAATTGATGGAGGAATTGGATAGATTGCGGTGAGGAATTCAGTGGGAAAATCTCGAAATCTGAGGAGATGTCCATCTACCAACCATTTCAATTGGAAAGAGATTTCTATCGTCTTGGTTAACAATTTCTCTATCAAAATAATTGAATAGGTCGTTTGAAAAATGTTTTCACTTATTTCGGTTGAGAATTTCACTATAAAAATGTGGAATTATCTTCATGACAAGTGGGTGTGTGGAAAAAAATGTCATAAAACCATTTTTGTAACTGCGAAAATTCACTACAAAAAAGGTTTTAGCAGAAATTTTCTTATTTTTATTAGATTCATAGATATTCTGTAGGAAATCCTCATGAAGTTGAGCTCACTCCCTCTTATTCAGCAACTTTAGTATGAAAATTATCATAATAACGAGTAGTTTATAAAAAAAAATGGCATTTACTTTTTTTTGGGCTGAGAAAATTCTTAAGGTATTCACGAAATATTGGGTTATCACTTTCAAATTTAGGGACAATTATCAAAAGTTGATGTTGAAGTTGAATTCACTCATCTCATTCAACATTTTCTCCTAAATTCAATCTTTACCGATTAAATTACCCTTTTACCACTGAATTCAATGACTTCAGTAACGAAGCGGTAAAAAGGTTCAAGTCGATTTTGACTATTGGTCAATTTTCAATGAATATTCACAGAATATGAGCGAGATTGAAAAATTTTCGCCATGATCTTTTTTGTAGCACTCATTGTCTCTTCATTAGATTCGGTGTAATTCCTTGAAAACTCAGCTTATTGTGGAAAACCGATTGTTTATAAATTGTTTATCAATCATAAAGATTTAAATTTAGACGTTAAATAATAAAACCATTGAAAAATGTCTGAAAACTTGGGGTCGGTCAAAGGGAGCTCAACCGAAAGCACTGATTTTCAGCTACAAATCAACTCAACTAGTAAATCATTTGACTAGAATAAAGAAGAGCCAAAGTACTTGGATATCCTTGAGCCGTTTCACCGCTTCTTACTGTCATAAAATTGTTCCATGCTGATTACCTGGTAATTGATTATTATCTTGTGTCTTGATGTTGGTGAAATTATCCTGGAACGGATTTGTATTGGCATTTGTCGCTGCAGGCACAAAGGGGTTGACGACCATGGGAGTAAAGGGCATTGCCCCTGGATTTAAATTTGAGTTGAGGGAATCCTCGTTGGATAAATTTGTCGACATCTCCAGTATCGGGTGGTCCTTATTGCTATTACTCAGTGTATCAAACTCTGATAGGTCTAACAGGTTGTTCGTGACGTTGTTTTGCTTTCTATAAAATCAACGCCCCAAAAATCATAATGTAAACAACAAAAAATTTAACCAAGCATCTATACTAGGTATGCTTCTAATTAACAAACCCAATCCAAAGTATTCCTGCCAAATTTCCCCCGATAATTGTAACTTTCTAATGATACCTTGCAATTGCGAGTACACAGCAAAAGTAGGCAGTAAATATACACAAATACGAGGATGATGATAAATCATCAAAAGCACAGATGTGAGTTTTTATTATAATAAATAAGAAAACAGAATGAATTGAAACAACAGAAATGAGAAATTAAACGAGTGCATGCAAGCTTACTTAGCACTAAATCAACTGAAATTAAATGATAAATGAAGATTGATTGAATTAAATTAATTGATCAAACGAATGAATGAATGAATGAATGTGATAGTAAGGAATGATTGACTGTGAGTTCAGCAAATATAATTAATTACATTTCCAATTGGCAATTTAAATTGGCAGTTACAAGCATTAATCTATTGAACAATTGAAATTAAAGAAAATTTCCAGCAACTTCTTCTTTGCTAAACCCTCAATGAAATTATGTACAATCTCCATGATAATTAATTACCATTTATACTATTCAACTGACTTTACATTATGTACATTAATAAAAAATATAAGACTAAAACCTTTTCGAACGATCATTAATTAAGAATTCTTCATGTTCAAATACCATAAGTATCATTTATCCAGTAACTCCCCTTCACATCGCTCTTTATTACGACATAAATCTTGATATTATTTAACAAGGATAAATAGACGCGCATAATTAATAAGTGTTAGCATCAATAGTTTACAGATGGTTATAAGCAACTTCCACCTATGATACCTAGCAACAGTGCTAACACTCAAATCGCTGTTTAATATCAGTTACAAAATATATGTATAATCAAATATTTTAGTATAATACACAATGACATAAACGTGATTCAACAATTATTATCCATCAGTTAATGCACACAGCAGTCAATTCGCAGACTTGTGATTATAGAGATGATGATATTATCTTTCGTTAAGGAGTTTCGGGGAGATTATCTTTCGATTGCTATCTCGAAAAAGTAGAAAAAACAACTCAACATTTTCAAAGAGCTTTTTCAATAAACATTAAGAAATAAGTCCGACAGAGAGAAAATCTGATCTGACAGCCATTAGTTACAACAAATTATTAATAATCTGAAATTTCATCCCTATTGGGTTTATTTGCCAATATTATTTAAAAATGACTCCAGGGCTATGTAAAACTGAATAGCAATCGGAGATCATTTCAGATTATCAAAATAAAAAAAACAACCAACATTACGGACCTTACGAAAGATAATCCACCCGGGCCTTAAATAAATTATTTACTCTGACTACTTTTGCAATGTACAGTACAGAACAGCGAAAATGTCACTGAGCAACATTGTTATCAGGCAGTATCTGTTTTTTTTTTATCGTTATTAATAATTCAATAAATAAATAGCGTACATCGTTATGTGTCAATCAAGCCGACGAATACAAACAGCTCTTTTAGTATATCAATTATTGAAATTTTCTATTTTCTCAAGCACCTCCATTTTAAATCAACTTTAATTGTGAATTATTCGATTTTGATTCCCAGTGCGCTTGGATAATTAATCAGAAATTGAATCGGTAATTTCGTAATTAATCGTACGCATAGATGAATTTATTAATATTCGACTCGTTGCAATTTTAATGAAGATATTTCAGTTAAGTTGGCAGTACTGTCTAGTAGTGCTGATGGTGAATATGATATTCTTCATCTTTTTATCATGATCATGTTTAAAAAAATCATGCGTCCATTCTCCCCACGAGTTTAAAAATAAAAACAATATTTTTTTGGATAATTAATTAATTTTTGACCAATTAAAATTTTAATGAAGATATTTCAGCTAAATTGGCAGAACTGAATAGTAGGGCAGATGATAAATGCGATATTTATCATTTCTGTTATCATGATCATGTCGAAAAAAATCATGCGTCCATATATGTATATCGCCTCCGTGAGTTTCAAATAAAAACAGTATTCTTGATTTTGCATTTTTGGTTTTCATTTTTTCTTAATTGCTCATACTTACACAGTTGCATTGTCCAGTGTGATTTGAGTGTTGATGCCATTTCCATGATTCGTGTGATGTCCATTCAATTCACCCTCAACATTACTCTGATTATTCTCAAGCAGTGCTTTGTTAATATCGTTTATGCCATTGCTGTGCGTTGTGCCGTTACGCACAACGTCTGTGGGACTGTTATTTCCGGGATGATTATCCTGCTGCTCAGCGTTTATTAATTGTTGAGTAGCTTCGGAGATTAGACTCGCCGTCATAACATCCTCGCTTTTGATTCCTGGCATTGGTTTGCACTCGTCACTGGGACTGTCGTCTTTTGATTTATCACCATCACCGTTATCACCCTGAAATAATTTTGATTTTTTATTTTTTCAGCAACTTGGAATGAGTAATAAATGAAGCAATAAAAACGTGAAAAATTTACTTGTAGATTGAAAAGAAAAATAAACATATGAAATTTTTATATTTGAGAACAAATAAATGTTTTATAATATCGAGGGCATAAATAGTTGAATAATTAATGGCTAATATACTGCAGTGAATACTTTTAAGGAGAGGGATAATTCATCAATTAATTTTATCAATTTTGAATATCAAGGATATTTCAGTAATTTTGCAATTTCTCCTTCGTTGAAATTGAAAAACTTTGATGATAATGTTTCAATAATGGCAATAAATTATCCATTAAACAAAAACAATATAAAAAATTACAGAAATACGCCCTATTAATGCAAATTAATTCAAAGGGAATTTAATAAAACACATAATGAATTCACCTTTGTTGTCGTATTAGCCTGATTATTTCCACCTCGAGTGCGTTTCATAATAGCCTCAACTCGTTTACGTCTAGCAATGCGCTCCTCCTCCTCCTTTTTCAGTCGCTCAACCATTTCCAACCGTTGTCTGGAAAGAGGCAGGAATAAAAGAACCATTAAAATCACTAGAATAAACAGATTAAATTGAACATGATTGGTGAGTGCATACTTCTCAGCTTCCTCTCTGGCTTTGCGCTCAGCCTCCTCTTTCTCGAGTTTTTGTCGGGCCTCCTCCTCGCGTCGTTTTCTGTCCTCCTCCTCACGACGTTTAGCATCCTCGATTGCCAGTTGCAGCCTCTGCTCCTCTGCCTCGCGAGCCTCACTCGCCAAACGGAGGGTTTCCTCCTCCAAGCGACGTTGCTCCTCTTCCTCGGCGCGTTGTCTCTCCATTTCGAGGCGTTCCTCTTCCTCCTGAGAAGAAGAAAAATTGATTGTACAAGGAGGTGTTGCACCAGAGAGCTTCCACTTTTTTCTCAATATCTTTGAAACTGAGAGAAGTAGAAGAATTTTCAGGCATTTTTTTAAATTGCAAGATTAAAGTTGAATAAGAGGTCGCGATTTATTTATTTTTTTCCATCTCCTGTGAATTATGAGATATGGGAAAATTGAATTTTGAAGAGAAGTTGAATCATTAACTTCAATTACATGTTTGTTCTAGTTTTATTATTGTTAATTATATATTTAAATTACATCCTCATTTTAAAAACCGCCACGTAAAGCTGCAGAATTCATTAGAATTTTCCATCGAATCCGCAAGGTTATGCTGTAGAATTTTTTCGTGCTTCTCTAAAAATGAAAATTTAAATTGATCGTATTGTTTTTTGCAATGAGCATGATTATAAACAATTAATTGAGCAAAGGAATAACTAATCTGACAGGAAAAAGGCCATAATGAAAGGGAATCAACACAAACTAGTGGCGTAAACATACCAAGCGTTGTCGTTCGATTTCCGCCTCCCTCTCCGCCTGTTCACGTGCAAGCCTCCTGCGTTCCGCCAATGCCGCCTTGGCCTCCTCCTCAGTAGTAATTCTGATTTTAGCAATCATTGAAGCAGACATATCAACAATCTCCTCGACATCGCCCTCGGTCTTGACCTCGGGCTCTGGGGATGATTTTTTCTCCCCAATTTCCTCCTTGGGTGGAACCGAGGGGACCACTTCCTGAGTAGTGGTGGACTGAGCAGCCACTGTAATTGCCTCCACCGACGAATCACTCTCCTCGACAATGGGATTATTTGTCTCAACGATATCCTGACATTTCTCACTCCCCTGATCCCTCTTCTCCTCGTGTTTCTCTTCCACTTTAATTTCTCCCACTTGTTTACTATCGTTCTTTATTATCTCGGTTGTGTTCTGACGTATTAGGGGCGGTTGCTCGGTCCCAGGACTCTGGAGTGGTGTAGCTTTAGGGGTGACACGAGGCGAGGCTTTTGCACTCTTTATCAATCTGTCACTTGGCTTCCTGGGGGTCTCCGTGCTTGTTCTTGGTGTTGAGGGTTTCTTTGGAGTTGTGTGAACCTTTGGCAGAGGGGGCTTTGAGTCTTTCGTTGCAGCCTTTGCTTCGCCCAAGTCTATAGTTTCAATTCATGAATACGTTAAACCATTGATCATGATCATGTCGAAATTATCAGTTTTTTTTTCTTCTTAGATTGAATACGAGATGAGAATGGAGCACAAAATTACAAAATTCTGTTCATTATTTGAGAATTTCAGTAACAAATGCTTGCAGTAGAAAATTACTAAAGATATTTTCATTGAGTGGATTTTTATCGTTTAACTATCTCACTGAATTTTATTCGATACATGAAGAAAGTCAACAAAAAAATGCAGTGAATCCATTAGAATCCATTCTATTAGTTTTTCCATGATTCTTTTTGTTTTTTCTGAGCGTTTTTCCAATAAAAAATCTTCACAAGCAAGTGCTTTTGTGTTTTTTTCAAAACTTCTCATGTTGCGATATTTTTTATAGAAATAGAAAAACTCGGAAAATTTAAGTACCGGAATTTTTACACCAAATATAATACGGATTTTTGTTTCCATAAAATATTGTCTATTTAGACAAGTCCAATCGAAATTGAATGATTTTTTAATGAACTTTAATCATCTTGTACGTGTGACATCACTCCATTAGTCATTCCGATTCAAGTCAAGATATGACCACTCTATTCAATTTGTATTTACATGTGCAATAGCTGAAATAAACTCATACGGCAAAATGAAAAAGTTCAAATGAATGAATAATATACAATAAAAATATAGTAAAGCTTGATTATAAGTAAAAATAAAGAGTAGTTGTGATAAAAAGCATTGATGGTAAATAATATCAACAATAGAGTTTCGGTGATCTGATCTGATCTGATCTGTTCTGTGCTGTGCTGTTCTGTTCTGTGGAAACAAATTCTTCATTATTTAATCGACTTTATTATTTTTTAAAAGTTTTCAAAAGTCTTATGGAAATATCAAATTCTATTAATTATTTTGATAAAATACTTTCTTTTGACGATTTTTTATGGACAAAATGCCCAGAAAACCTGATAATTTAAAGATTGTTTAAATAGAAAATCAGCTAAAAACTGATTTTTTCTATTGATTTTTTTTTTTACCATTTTACAAACTGTAATTTGTAATTGGAGATTTAATGTAATTTGACAGCAATAAGTTAGCCCTGAGCAGACGTCCTCTCCAAATGTCTCAAAACGTTGGCTTTTTCAATACAAAAATTTTCGAATTTTTGAATTATGAACCTCACGCGATCGCAATGCCGGATGCAATGGCAATGATTAAAAGTTTTCCATGCTCACTGTTTCTCTCTGTGACTGTAACACCAGTTCCGGCAATAGAAGCTGGTCGCGGACGTCGCGGTGTTGATGTTCGCGGACGCAGATTGACGTTACTGCTGGCCACACTGCTGCCACTCTGTTGACTCATGGAGCTGTGGGGTCTTGATGGACTGTTCGGCGTCACCTCACCACTACGTACACCTATGCATCCAGTTGAATGGAATTCCACGGTAAAGAGGCATGTTTTTTTTCTTATTTTTTTTTTAAATTTTTTTTCGAGGTAATTTATGCTTTTTTAATGGCATTTCATCCTTAGCGTTACATACGCCATTTAACAACAGATCATTCAACTTGGTTTCTAACTCTCTAAATTTCGCTTTTGCGTGAAAGTTTTTGTACTCATTACTCTTTGGAAAAATAAAACCCACCACCAATTGTCGGTGCTGTATGGTTGTGTTGGTTGTCGAGAATTAATCCGCAAAATTAAAAGAGCTAATTGGAAATTATATAACTTGTAGAGGTTTTATAAAGAAAGAGAATTAAAAAAAATTGAAGTTTGGGGAATTGCACATTAAAATACAAGTTTATATAATTTCTTTGGGGATTTTTATTAACTAGTTGTGGTCACCTTACCGAGTAGTTTGGAGTTATTTACCGTGATCCCCTCCACCTCGTATCGTCGGAAAGCCTCATCGTGGATGGTAGGTAGATATTGACAACGATGTGAGCTTTGTTAATCAATGATTCAAGAGGTAATTCAGTGTCAGGGAGAAGAAATTAAATTCGTTGGTGTTAGTTGCAGTGTGAGTTGACGGGGGAGATAAATTGAGGTGAATATTTCAAAATTGTTAGTTTAGAAGCTGCAAAGGATGAATATTCGAGATTTGGTCTTCAGATTTGATGATTTTTCGAGGAATACGTCGGGTTCTAAGTCAAATTGCTAAATTTTTGACAAATGTTTACGTTTTTTTTTGGTAGAGATTAAAATTTCCGACGCGTTCAGCAAATTATTATTACAATTTCAAGTAAAAAATTGATATTTTTCATACCTATTGATCTATGTGAGATTTATAGGAATGTTTTTATTGAATAATTAGTTAATTTATAAAATATTCTATAAAATGGCCATTTTCAGATCTACAAGAAAATTCAAAATACTGAAAATTATGGAATTTCAGGCATCGAATCCTGAATTCCTGAACAGTTGAAAATTTAATTTGATGCAATGTCCAATTTTCATAATTAAAAAGAGAAAATTCTAAGGAAATTTGATGTTCAATCGACTTGACACAAGTTACAATATATAAAATTCTTGTGGAATTCATTTGATTTAGTCGAAGTATTATCAACATTTTCGATTATTTATTCAAACAATATAGCCTGCCTGTCTCAAATCCTTTGTCGTACATCAGAATAAAAAATTACAAAAATGTATTTTAAAAAACTAGATCTAACGATATTCATCAAAAAATGAGTAAAAAAATCCTCAGTACCCAGTCAGTGCAGTATTTTCCCACTAAATTGCCTACTAATCATTGATCAATATCAGCTCACTCGCGTTCTAATAAAACTCATGCTCAAGTACTTGCGTACCCAACTCCTCAGCATAACTCAAATATACACAATGAGCAATTAAAAATCAACTGCATAATAATAAATGAAAAGCAATTTACACTAACAAACTGACGTCTTCTAGTGTCAAACATGTATGAATAAATCGTGATCGGGATTCTATAGGGAATTCTATACGTGTCTCGAATATGCTATTTGGATAATTCCAGTCAGCATTTTGTGTATAGAAATTCCTATGAGCATTGAGACTTGGAAAATTTACCCGCGTCTCAATGTTTACAGGAATCATATAAGTATTTCCATATATTATAAAAATTGTGTATGAAAATCATCTGAATAATAGCACACATATAGTTAATAGATCGTAGTCATTGATTAAGGGGATTATGGGATTCACCGTGTAAGAATGTCCCATAGAACATCATTATACGATTTTTTCATGCACCCAAAAAAACAAATTTCCATTTGAGACTTTCAAAAGGAAAGGATTCAAATTAACAACTTTGAAAAGTGAAAAAACCTTTTCTTTCTGGATGTACGTGAATGCACTGAAAGAGTCATCTCCATATAAAAAATGCAAAGCCTTCAAGATATTAAAACGAAACGAAGAGTTGAGCCCACAAAACCGTGCCCTTACCTTGATACTGCTGATACTGCTGATTCTGCTGTTCTCTCGCCTTTCTCCTCAATTTCTCAGCCCTAGTTGGCCTAAGTAATGGTACAGCACCCGGTAGTGTGCCCATGCTACGCGAATTATCGGTTCTTTTGAGGGTTTTTGAACCGGGCGCAGCCAAGTGCGACATGCTTCGACTCATGCTGCTTGCGCCCAAATTCTGTCCCCCATTATGATGGGGCTGCTGTTGCTCATTAAGAGTGCTCAGTTCGTTAATGCGTGGCTTCCGTGGCTGTGAAAGCTGATCCAGTCTCGACATTGAGTAAGTCCTACCTGGTGAACGTGTGAATGCCTTAGCGCTTGGGCTACGCGATGATAAGGGTCCATCGCGTGGCGATGGTATCGTCGGCATCAGATCGGTTCTTCGTCGATTAACACGGAGATATACTGAGCTTGGGGTACCCGGTGTTCCATCATTATCATCACCTGAAAATTTTTATCTTTCAATACAGACAACATCTACAACATCTACAGCCAATGGAGTTACGATTGCATGAGTTTGCCTAGAAAAACGTTGCAAAATTTCCGTAAATCGGTTTCAATAAATGTTTGAGATGAATGGTTGAAGGAGAGGGAGCTCTACTGGAACTTTTATTCGAACCAAACGTGTCGTTCCTCTGGGAGTATTGCGATATTAAATTTTAGGACACTTGAAAAAAAAATAACACTAAAATATCAATTAAGCAATCATCACGATAGTCAACGATTTCCATGGAAACGGTAGGTAGTATGTCGGACATCGTCTATTAGATGAAAATTTAAAGATTCCATTGAAATGCTCAACAGAAAATATTTTATAGAAAAAGTCAATAGAATTCAATTTTTCTACGCAACATATTCTATTGAAATGTTTTCTATAGAATTTTCTCAGATTAAATTTTTCACGTTTTCTCAATCAAAGAAAAATATTTGCGAGCTGAGGACAATAGAATCGGCCAAAAACTAATAGAAATCCAAGAGAATTTTCTACCGAACTCTGAATGAAATGGACATCTCGTTCAACCATTTATCCTCTACGATTGACAAAGACAAACACAAGGCTCTTCAGCGACAAAAGGAAACTGTTAAATCTGTTATTATTATAATGATCAAGACGTAGATTCGTTCACACAGTTGTCTTCAAGGGTATGAGGATTAGACAGGTACAAACACTGTTGTGGCAAAGTTCGATGTAATGTTCTCATTGTCTTCACGACAAAGCCATGTGGCGATTGTGTGCAAGTTTTCGGTATTTGGAAGACAACAGGAGAAAACTTCTTTGGCATGCTCAAGCAGGCAAACTCGTTTGCAGTACCAACCAACAGAAATAAACGTTGAACGTGAGGGAATGGAAAAAAAATGCTATGATTTGTGTCTTTTCTTCGTGTACACTGGGGGAATAAACAGCTAGCAGTAGCGATGATACATGCCATGTTGTGTAATGCAGTATACAGCATACGTAATGAGTGTGAAAAAATGATAATGAGAATTTTATACAGCCATTCGACAAGTCATTCCGGCCTGCTTGTGATGAAATTAAGACAAGAACAAAAACGATCGTTGGAAGAATGTTGATGTAAGGACAGTTGTGAAGTGGTCAAGCCACTTCAAATTGGTGATGAATATTTTGGAATTTGAGAGAGATTTAAAAATTTTTTTGACGACATTTTTTCAATAATTTCACCATTTCCTTTGGATTTTAACATTATTTGTGAAAAAAAATTATTGGTGAGTGAAACTGCTTCATTCACTTTTCAGATTTAATTTTTGAGGTATAATTTAATGACAAAATTTAATGATATATTCAAGTACCTTTTACACCTTTAGAATTCCAAATTGCGGAATTTTTAATAGTTGAATTAGTTAATTAAAGATATCCAAGTACTTTGGCTAGTATTTTTCCAATGAAATGCTTTTCTACTTTTGTAGTCGAACATCAGAGCTTTCATTTGAGCCAACATTTTACAATGATTTTATATTCAAACTTTGGAGGTCTGAAAAGAAAATTAGAAAGTTTAAGTTTAATTATGGAGGAAGATTGGTGAAATAATTTAAAAATTGGAATTCATGAACAACAATTGTTGAAATCTAATTAGTAAAATAAACAATTTCAATTAGTGAAAAGTTTCATAATACGCAACCCCGAAATTTTGAAAGACAGAACTGGATCTCTCTCAGATATCGAATTATTCTCCACCAATTATCCACTTCACAACTGAAATAACTTGTAGATCCTTAGAGTACATTGAGAGAGAAACGAATAAAGTCTCAAACACATTTTGCTTGGAAAAAAAAATTGCTAGTTGAAAATGACCAAAAAAGTGTTGTTTGATTCGAATTTCAAGCTCTCAAAAAGGAAGAATTACTCTGCTTTCAACAACAACTTTCATTTAAGGATATCCAAGTACTTTTGCTATTTTCTTGCAAATGAAATACTTTTCTACTTTTATAAGTTTCCGGACATTTTACAATGATTTTATTATTTAAACATTGCAAGTTTGATTTTCAATCTCGATATTGAACCGTAAGAAAACATTTTAAAAATCTAAAAAGAAAATTAAAAAGTTTACATTTGGAGGAAAATTGACAAAATAATTGAAAAATTGCAATTTTTCAAAAGTTGGAGAATTTTCTAGAAATAATTCATAGACAATCAATCAATTTCATACCAAAAAACATAACGTTTTTGAAAGTTTAAAAAAAATCATAATTCTATGCAAAATGTAAAAATTGAATGACGCTGAATATTCATGATTTTTTTTTTTTCGAATTTTCCTCACACAATTTAATGTAAAAGATAATTGGATATCCTTAAGGATTCATTTCTTGTCTGTAATTATTGAATAGCCGAAACGAAAAACCCTGTCCCTGGTTTCGTCTAAAATGAACATTTTCGGGAGCGAAATAGATGTATGGGAGTATCGAATAACGAAGAAGCAGTCCTTAGAACCCCTAAATCTATTTTTGTGACAAAAATGTCCATCTCACTAGATTTTACTTTTTTGTAATGTCCAACTAGCGATTTTTTTGCTTGAGACAAGGCTTGTTTGAGAAAAATTATCTTTTCTCTCAGTGCGTGGTAATTCTCTCCTGATCCCCCGGATGCAGAATTCCGCGATTTCGTTTAATCGGGCACTCACCGGTGGCCGGGCGTTGTACGGTAGCACGCCTAGTATCACAATCCGATTTATCATCGATGGCAAAGATGTCAGTTGTGGGAGGCAGCGATAGGCTGGCTCTTTTATTTTTTGCATGGGTTAAAGAAGGATCGGGACTAGAATTCCAATTGAATACCTCATACATTGACGAGGACATTCTCATATCTGCGAACAAATTTAACCAACGAAAGAATGATACTCTTTGTGTTCGTGTTGCTCTGAATCCTCTTGACCACCTCTTCATCTTATTTTCGTTAATAATTTTTAAATGTGTCATGAGACAGACTGATACATGATGTGAAAACGTGTGAAATGTGCATCAATGCGCAACTAAGGAAGCCGCCTAAACCAGTGTGCGTCAACTTCAAGGCGTGAATACCTGAAGAGTGAGTCGTATCTCATTAAAAACGAACAAGGTGTATTAAAGTCACTGTTAACTGGAAAAAATATAAACGATGATGGAAACACAGGGGGACAATCAGATTTTGAGGCACAAGATGTTGTTGTTTGTTTGTCATGCGATTGTACGTCTAGAATTCCAAATTCTAGGATTTTATCTCGATGCGGAGGGTGATTGTGGGGGTCGAGAACACTGAGCCGAATTTATGACAGTTCATAGATAATGTCGAAATCAATGTTTCAGTAGTGAAAAGAAAACAGCACTGACAGAAAAAACTACCTAATACATAACAAAACTATTTTTTTCCCTTTTACATATTTGCGATTTCATGGGCCGACTTCCTCTCCAACTGTCTCAGACTCTCCTGGTGATCACGGGAAACCATGGAAAATCTTAGTCGACGCGGTCGTCCACCCATCGACCAAGCTTCATCGGACAATGTTTTCCGTATACTTCACCGATGATTCTCGGTGTCTAGACCCCCGTTCGACAGTTTCCGAAAGATTAAAAATCCCAATTGCCCCAAGCCAGACTCGATTCATTTTTTTTCTTTCTTTACCAAAGTTTTTATTCACATCTTCAAAATAAGCATAAAAAAACTTGCAAATTGTAATGGATTTATATAAATGTATGACCCATTAGTGGGTCTAAAGTATTTTTAATATAATTGGGGTTTTAATTTGATATTATATTACAGTATTTATAAAACAAAAAAAAGTTTGTATTAGATCATTTTTTCTCTCAGCGAAGATACGTTGACTCAATTCCCGAACAGATGAGTTTCTCATCAAGACCTTCTTTTGAAGAAAAACTCCTACAATAATAATCACTCTGTTTTCCAATGTCAATGATATTCGATAATAGAATGAAATACAAATAACTAGCAAAACTCCAAGCTCTACCATTGATAGATAATCATACCTGTCTTGAAGTCTGAAAATGTCTCTCCAACAGCCTTGAACCTCACATTATATATCGATAACAATAATAATTACCAATTGAATTAACAAATTAGATTGATAAATCCGACCTTATCAACTCGCCGCGAATTCGGCCCAGCAGGCTGCGACCTCTGGCACAAAATAAAAAAAAAAACAAAAAAAGAAAATGTAATGATAAGAGTGGTACCTACCTTCACCGGGTTTGCGATCAAGCCCACCAGCCGAGGTGGCGCGTTTCTTGCTGCCGCCATCCAGCTCCCGCTCGGAGGATCGCCTGGTGAGGGGTTGCGCCGCTGGAAACATCATGACATTGGTCGTCGATGTTGCCCGTCGGGTGCCCCAGAACGACGAGCCACCGGTATCCGCTGGCTCCAACATACGTGGAGTTGAACTACCAAATGCAAACACAATATGCGATCTCTCGTTCTTCTTCTTCGCTTCTATGCGCGCCTCTCGTTCCTGATTTTTACGGAGTATTGCCTCTCTTCTCTCTCGTTCTGCTTCCCATATCAGACGCTTTCGCTCTTCCACTTGGGTCCTTCTGGAAGGGAAACATTGATTCATTGAGGAATCGATGGAAATTTATCTAGTAGCGATGTCAATTTTTGCTGCTCAATGGAAACTTTGGAATCGTGTTAGACTCCTCGTTTGTCACTAGGCTGGACGAAACTTTTTCTTCGGAAGGTGTCATGTATTTTTCATGTATCGCCCGAACTATCTACGTGAAGAC
The DNA here is from genome assembly GCF_001412515.2 of Diachasma alloeum. Lineage (NCBI taxonomy): Eukaryota > Metazoa > Arthropoda > Insecta > Hymenoptera > Braconidae > Diachasma > Diachasma alloeum. The sequence goes on from NW_021680759.1 coordinate 75,896, forward strand.
ACACGTCTTCTGAATAGATTGAAAATTTGTAATTGAAATATCGTTTTTTTTCTTGTTCAGCGATTGGTTTTCTACGAGAGAACAATAGATTTCCC
>NW_021680759.1:76532-112100 GCF_001412515.2 Diachasma alloeum
TCCCCCCCCCCCCTCCCCCTCCGTCTTACCACGCCATACATAGCTCAAAAATAAAAATGTCCTTTATCGTTTACCTATCCATGTCCCTCGACCTGAGCTCATCGATGCGTCTCCTTCGTTCCTCCTCCCTCTGCTCCCTGAACCTCTGCGCAGCAAGTGCCTGATTCCTGAGCTCCTCGAGTTTCCTCTGTCTCTCTTCATTCTGCCTCTCCCTCACCAACTTCACCCTGTCTAGGTCCTTTGCACTTCCCCCCGTTGACTCTCGTCCTGCAACAATTGTTCCTTCATTCGATTCTGGCAAAAACTCTTAAAAGCTAGATAACAGCATATCGCATAATGTGTTCACAAATGTCCAGTGGACTGCTGGCATTGTGTAGAATACTTGAGGCGTGAAGAGCCAAGTAAGGAAAGAGAGAGAGAGAGAGAGTTTGGAAGTAATTCCCGTAAAATTGAAATAAAGGAAATTAGCAAACAGATGTGAATGGCAGTTCGAGAACGGAACGAAAAATATGCGGCTTAGTTCGGCTGATAAATGTGATACCTTGTTTCTCATTAGGATGATCACCATCTAGGGAGTCTTCGTCGTAGAGACTGCGACGCTTGGAATCTGTCGAGAATATAAATCATATTGCAACGATGTGATGATGGTTGTGATGAGGTGGAAAGAGGATGATTTCAGTTGTGAATTGGTAAAACTCAACTTATTAGTTAAATAAATTATCTTTTCATTTGTTGAATGTCGTGAGGAAAAAAATCACTTTAATTCTCAATCTACTAAAGATTAGAATTAAATTTTTATTTGAATGACAACTGTTAAATTAATTACAACATGTTTGTACAATTGATGTGATCCTGTAATTGGTCTTCGTGCTGTTGGGTTTCTATAATATTGGGTTTCATAATGAGTTGAAGCTGCATTTAAGCTGTCAGTGAAATATAATAGAAATGATTGTTTAATATGACAAGCTTAATTTTGTTCAATTTCAATGATGAGTAAGAAATTTCATGAACGATTTTATTACAAATTGGGGTTAAATTCAGAACATGGAAAATTCAAAGGCAGTTTTTACTTGAATTTCCAAAAATATTGAAAAAGCGTTATGAATACATAATGATAACACCATAAAGCATTGAATTCGACTCGTCATACTTTCTAGATTTACACACAACTGATCACATCATGACGATGAAAGTATTAATCAAGGGTGGAGTATAATGCGGGGATGAACTCAAATCGACAAACAAGAAATTCCACTCCACTCAAAATCCTGAGTTATGTCGTAATCAATTTCCTCGGGATTGATCATGCATCATGTGTACGTTCCATTATCTCCGCGGTTTCTTCGCAATCAAACGGGATTAGCGACGGATTGAGAGAAAAACAAACAAGTTCTTAAACAAGTGTTGTTTGGACCAACAAGTTGCTGGTTCAAATTTACCAAACAAAGAAATTGTTTGATTTCATTGCAATAAAGTTAATTTAATTCAAATGAACAATTTCTCCGGGTAAAAATTTGCACACTTCAATCGAGTTAATTAACATGGCCAACATGATTATTATTGTTCATTGATTTTTGGAATTAAACCGTCACACGTTTCGCTCGATTCTCCATTAAATTTCTGTTATTTTTCACTCAGAATTCATCACCATGCACAAATAAACCAATTCTCATGCCCTCCAGTGCTCCAGTGTTACCTGACCAATTCAACGATTCCTCGTCACCCCCAACATTGGCGAACCAATGCATCGTTTGCTCTGAGGAAAATTGAAAATTCGTTGTGAGTTTAAATCATAATCGGACTCATGGCCAATAAAAGTGCAAGTTTTAATCGGGAGACACGCAATTGCAATTAGTTTGGCTGTATAACTCGATGAGAACATTATTTCCACTGGTTGATTGCGAGTTCCGAGGTAAAAGTGACTCGAAACCGTTAGTGTTTTCCCATTTTTTCAAACGCCTCTTGAAGTAGTTCGGCCACAAGTTTCTTGGGCAATAATTGGACCTCTCATTAGTGCCATCGACAGAAATTGACGAGTGGAACAATGACTGGAAATGCAACTAGGAGGAATTCAATGGAGATGTTGTAAAACGTGATAACTCTACTGCACATCTTGTTGAGTGCGGAATTATCTTGATGAGAAGTAATTTGGCTGAAAAAACTCGCAAACACTTTGCGTTGAAAATTCTATGACAAATAAAAATGTGTATTGACATTTTGTCCTAAAGCAGTCATTTCTAAGATAATTGCAGGCTTTAAAAACTATTGAATTGTTTATTTGGTAGAGTTGTCTTGATGGGAAATCTTTTTGAATTTTTATTTGTTTTTTAACCGAATTTTATTTTACAGACGAAAGTCAATAGATTTTTGGTTTTTACATGAGTTACTCCTTTGAATAATTCCTTGGAAATAACCTTGGAAAACTAAAACGAAATCCAATAGAACGGAATAAAATTCTGCGATGGAGTGAAAATCGGATTTATATTCCTATAAATATGCATGTGAGAATGATTGGTCCTCTCGAAGATTGAATTACACCAGAGGTGATGTCTCGTCAGCGCTGGGTGAGTTGTAATCAAGGGAACGTCAAGCCCAAAGCCATTTGCCATGGCAATTAAGAAAATTTGATTTTCCATGGGTGACAGCACGACAGAGAGAGAGAGAGCTATGCAACAAGGTTTATTTCCGGGTTTCATTAGGAGTTTTGCATCATTGAATTCCAAATGTCCATGGACGGCAGTATGAGACGAATAATTTTTTTTACTGGGGAGCAATATTTTCCAGGGAGGAATACCTCCTCTTCCATCATTTCCAGATGAAACGCGATGAATGGATATTTAAAAATCACTTTTTCTGAATTTTAGCAATTCGGTGATTGTTAATGCTCTGGTAAAAGTGCGTGCCCACACTGTTATCAATTTTTAGTTAGCTCACACAGTAATTCAATTAATCTGTTGTCGCGAGACGATTGTACTCATGAAAACCGCCTTACTTTCTTCATTCGATCGAGATATTCCCCATGTTCGAGTTCTCCTTTTCAATTCCAGGTATTGCCCATGCTTTTTTTTTTAGAAAGCAAAAGGAAAATAATTTTTTCAACCACCTATTTTATGTATATGAAATTATGACAGAGAATCCCCTGATTCTTTTCTCTATAAGAGGGACCCGGTAGAAGAATCAAGTTGTAGCCTCGACCTTCCCCCAAGCATTTGATTATTCTTCACCTATCCGCAGAAAATATTTAACATTCAAATTAGCCTGCTGGAAACTCCTTTGAACTCCGAAATATTCTTCTCCACGGCATGACCCTCAAAGGGTCCTCAATTCCCCGAAGAAAAAAGTTAACTGGGGGGAAAAAAATCTCCAACTTTTTCGTCAGCCGCATCCCTTTTATTTTATTTTATTTTATTTTCTCCAGCCCGCCTCAAACGCGTTATTTTGCCGTGCCACTGGAACCGAAGATGTATGATGCCGTGAGTAAGTCAAGTGGGCGATGTGGGCTTCGAGAAAAGTGGAGAAAAAGCCAGGAAGAAAGGAGAGAAAAGGGAGTGAGAGTGGAAGGTAAAAAAAAGTACTCTGGCAAAAGCCGATGATAGAGGGCTCTTATCCCATTGTGTTACCGACCCACTTTCCAACACCCAGGGCTCCACTACCTGGAAATTAACTAACACACGTGTGTTAGAAGTGTGTTAGGAAGTGAGGATTTTTCAGCATTTTTTAAATCACAAGATGTTTGCTTAAGCTCGTAGTTCATGTTCTTTCTCTCATACTTTTCGACGTTTTTTTTTGTCACGTTTCTATTTGCTTTTTCTTCTTGTTTGGGGGGGCGGAGGGTTCATGCGTTGGAATGAAAGATTTTTTTTACTGACTATTCTGCAATTGTTCCAACTAAAGGCATAATTCATTTGGTGGAATATATTAATGGACTACTGGCTGGTAATTTTTTAGAAGTGTGTCCAAATATCAGCCGATAGCACTAATTGCACTAGTCGACTGTCATTTTAGATAGTTAACACGGTATTTAACTGATAACTTTGTATAATTCCACGGTTAATTTTTCATGTTGATACATTTATGTATGGATTTTATCTCATAGTGCAATTCTTGGCCCACGCGATAATTCCCCAGATCATCGATGTGAAATCTCTTGCAAAATGTGAGAAATACATATAACGGGTCGAGGAGCATCGATGGAGAGATACGATTGCACTGGTCATTCTGTCTAGCGGTGTCCCGGGATGACCAGGGGGAAAATATATCTAGCAGCATCTGGCGATGGCGTTTATTCCACGTTTTTATCGAACTTCGATCGGTGTGCTATCTCGAGACCACCTTTCAGCGGTCGTCACTGGAAAACCCTCTAAGGGATGCAGTTTTTTTTTCTACGGTAGTTCCTAGGTAACAGTTGAGATGCTATCACGGATCCAATACGTCTGTTTTCACTGGGGATTTCCACTGCCATTAGGAAAATTGGGGGTTATAAACGTAGTGACAGGGAGAGTCTAGGGAGAACTGAAGGTTTTCCATTCTCAAATTTTGAAATATTATTTGCCATTAAATAACGGTCATTTTTTATCTGGAAAAATTGAGAAGAGCCAAGTCTTCAAGTGATTCCATTGAAGGAATCGGGAAAATTTGCCGAAAATTTTTATAGGATGAACCATTTTTATAAGAATTTGGTAAAGAAGAAGTAAAAATTAACCACTAAAGTTGTTTTACACAAAAATAATTGTGATTTAATTTTTTTATATACCTGTTTTTTTATAACGTAAATAATGTAAATATCAGTTGTGACGTTTAAAAAAAATCAGAGTGTATTTTCTCTCATTCGCCTATTCTCACGTCTATTTGTCGTCGAACTAGTCAAAATAAAGTTGACTAGTTTGACGACGGTGTCACGAGAACCTGATACCGAATACTCTGATTGGTCGAAATCGGAATGGAGGAAATAATCACGAGCAATGATCAATCAAAAATATAATAATCATCACACATCTCAGAATAAAAAAATTCGAGAACAGCATAATAATTTGAAGAGAAAATCCTTATTTAAAAGGCACATAAAAGTCATGATATTATTTCTTGAAAGCCTGTCACACTCGTAACTGAGTCCGTCATCTCAGTCGTCTACGTTCACGTCATAAAGGCGCGCGAGAGTACGCCGGCAGACTAGTGAAGATAAAGCAGTGGACAAAACAAAGTTATTTATAGTTCTATAAATTGCAAAAGTGGATATCTCGAGAACTGTTTGTGTCATAACAGACGTTTCTTTCATCAAATGAGGAGCAAATCTCCCTCTTTTCTCCACTCACTCACTCACTCCTCCTTTTTTATGAAGACAAGGCTTTGAAGACTTGTGAATGGGAAAGATGCGGAAAAGAATCGAATTGAATTTCTCCCTTCATGAGCATCGATCCGTTCAATCCTTCCAGAGTGTGTAGTAGCGGATGTCTGTAAATTTCATTTGGCGGAGAATCGCCACTCAGTCAAGCACTGTTACTCTAAATCCCAATGGAAATCCGATGAAAGCAATATTGAAGGGGTCCATGAATGACTAAAAGACCGTCCGGACAGATGAAAAAAACCAATTCTGGGAATTATTAATTTTCTCATACAACGGGCAGCAGGTTCCTATTTCGGGAATGGAGAGAATTAACGATTCACCAGCGACACTGTTGCATGATTTTAAGCGTGGAAGCTGTTCTGGTCAATTTCGTGAATAAATAGAGGCACGTGAAGCCATTGTATTGAGTTTTGGGGGTAAATAATTGAAGGACGTTGAAAATTTTGATGGTAGTGGTGGGTACTCACCCTTCGTGAGAGAGTGGCGATTGTGTGCAGAGCTGGACCTTTGGTTGGTTTCCTCTGGAGCGGCTCCGGCTAGAATTATAAAAATGATGAGGACCATTAGAATTTGGGTATCCAATTTAATAATTTAAAGGGATATTTGTTAAATATGCTGAAATTAAATTGTTAAATCTCACTAGGATGCCCCGATGGAAGGATTAAGATTATTACTAACGTCTGGTTCAAAATATGATTTTTTTAAATTTTCACAGAATAATTCAACTGAAAAATCAAGTATTTTATTGATTTCCAGATTATTTGAACAAAAAATCAATGGAACATTTGATTTTTTAATGAAAAGATTTCCTTCAAATTTCAGTGGAACTTGAACACGATAAAAATTTCCGGAATCTGGGGTATGGAAAATTCAGTCGAGAATTTTTAACAGTGTATATCTAGTGATCAAATGATGCGATTTTATTTAATCATGTCTCATTTTGAGGTCTGAAAAAAAATCTTCAAAATGGAAAAAAATGTTTTGAAATTTCACTCTGTCAATCTTGAGTTATTGAAGATTAAAAATACTCCACGTTACGAAAAACTGTTTTTTCTGTGGATAAAATTTAAAATAACTCAAAATAACCTTTCTTCATAAAATAATCCACTAAATCACAAACTGGAAGAGCACTAAAATATAAATCCCCAGAAATCCGATGCGAAATGCGATGGAATCAATCAGTCCCAGTCCTATTCCCAATAAATATTAATCCACTTCAAGTCCAGGTCCATTCATTCCCCGAAATAACTCGACTCTAGTCAAATGAATTCAATAATTCTCCCGAATATTTCCCAGCAATTCCACTCAACACAGTTGAATACTTGCGTCCTCCGTTGATACCCCATCAAAGCATCCAAGGGCTTTCCGAAAATTCCGTCGTGAAAGGGGTATTATTCATCTGGATAACGAGCCGTCGTTATCGGGCATGTGTACAGTCTGCAATAGCAGTCTGGAGGATGCCAGTAAAGGCGTGGTGTAACGATAAAACTGAAAGACCCACAGAACCGGACAATTGACCATGTCGATCGTTTAATCGATCGATGGTGAGACCCTCCCAATGGTGGACCAGCTAGTAGTCTGGCTATTGTATGTTCCGCGCATGAAACGTGTACGCATCGACACTTTGAGAATTCCTGAGCGACTTTCATCATGAAATAACCTCCCTGGCATGGGGAGAATTTCACGCTCTGTTTAAATAGCTAAACTGTCAGGAATTTTATTTTTGTCAAGGTCTGAGGCATTTCTAATTGTTTATATTAAAAAAACTATTCGATTGACCTGAGTAAAAACACAAATGAACATCAATGTTAGTTATTTATTTTGGCAAATTAGCCGTTGAAATTCCGTGAAATTAAGTTTTATTCATCAACATTTTGTGCACATGAGTGTTAAGCGGATATTGATCGCCGGAAGTGGCACAATAAATTGCCCGGGGGAACTTGAACTTTGACATTTCCACAGGGCCAAGACATGATTTGACTGCATACATATATCTTAGTACATAAATCTCTATAGAGAGGGAAAAATGTAGAATTAAGGCTCTCCTTTCTAATAACTCGAAGACAATTCTTCCTATTTGAATTTTTGAATTGAAGTCTTGAATGGAGATAACCCACTTAATTGCAGTAGCTCCCGAATCCTAGATATAACGCAAACTATATGAATTTATGGCAAGACTGATGCAATGACACTTGAAAATTTTCTCGGGGCAAGACAAACTCATTTTGTTGAAGGACTTGTTTCTCTCAGTAGAAATTGACAAGAGAATATTTTCTTGTATCAAAGAAAACATCATCTTTGTCAAAAGTAATTTTTTGGAGATACAGCCTTTAATCAAGGCCTCTAAAAACAAATAAAATCCCACCCCAATCCCAATCCACACGAGCCGCATCAAAGCCCCAGTTCAGCTGTGTTCTGCGGTGATGTTCGAGAGTCAAATAAGGGTTGGTCAAACGGATGTACATAAGGACTTTCGCATAGAAACATGCGATTTGCAATGAAACTTTGTTGGTAGACGTATCTACAAGCATCTTGACTCCATATCCTAAGGCGTGAGTATATCTCGTTAACTGAACGGGAATATGTCCAGAATAAACTTTTATTAATCATCAATATCAGAAAAGTTATCGGCAAACTATCGCTCTTCGGGAAGAGAATGAAACTGCCATTAACGGTGAAAAGTTTCTCGTCCGTTCTTTCTCTTAATGGCCTTCCAAAAACTTCGGAGCAGTTTTTTTTTTTTGGTTCGCGAGGTTATGCTCCGGTGCATTCTCCTCCCGCTGATCTTCATTGAATTAAAATTTGTCGTTAGAATAGGAATTATAAACCGATGTCGGTGGCCGAGTGGATTAGACGCAAGTCTAGTGTGCGAAAGGTTGTGAGTTCGATTCCCCGTGGAACCGAATTTTTCAACGGAAGGCTCCGGCGAGCGGGAGGTTGCTACTAGAGGAACCGCCTGTACCGGCATGGGTTTTCTGTGGTTTCCCCATGCTACTTCTATGTTCTATAGAAGTGCGAATGCGGTACAGTGTAGAATCCACAGCCGCATGCATAGGGTTGGATAGAGTGCCGAATGGGACCCGAAAAAGGGACTCCGAGGCCGTAAAAAAAAAAAAAAAAAAAAAATAGGAATTATATCTCATGCATCAAGACATATTTCTGTATTCCTACACGAAGAAAATTTTTCCCGTTCTTACATGAAATTTTCACAGAAATCTTTAAATCTCTAGTAATTTAAATAGCACAGTGAAATTATATTTTTTTTTTCATTTACGGAACCTTACAAATGGGACTTGACGCATCCAGATCACCAGTTATTAATTATTCAAGGAGATGCGTTTTACCATACCTTCCTAAATAAAAAATTCATCAGTTCCATCTCAAATCGAATTCACCCCGACCCAGAAAGGAATTTAACTCCACGATTACTCGACTGTTTTAGTAATTTTTCCTCAATTTTTTTCTCCTCATAAGCAAGGTTTAATTGACATTCATGTTTTATTGTATCAGTTATATTCATCATGATGTTGGTATTGCACCGAGAAAAAAAAAATGATATTCAGGGGCATGCCACTGATTTTCAGAGATCCATTCCTAATTTTTAGGAATTAATTCCCATTCAGTGCATTTTTCCACCAAATTTGAGTGATAAAAAAATCTGATGATCAGGTTTATTCTAGTCAGAGTAGTGTTGAAAAAAAAAAATTGAAATCAGAGCTTTTATTGGAGCCCCATTTGATCCCAAGTTTCCGGACATTTTACAATGATTTTATTATTTAAACTTTGCAGGTCTGAATTTAAATCTCGATATTGAACCGTTAAAACACCTTCGAAAAATCTAAAAAGAAAATTAGAAAGTTGAACCTTTGATATTTTCCCCCACTTCATAGCTCCAAAATTTACTGCGAAAGTTCCTCCATTGACAAATTCTATGACTGAAAATGGTTGAATCTATAGTGTATGACTATAAAAGATCCTTCGATATTCTTAAAACCGTGTAAAGCGTTATATTCCGTTATATTCGCGTGACCGGGGCTGGAGGGGAAGGCCATTCAGCGCATGCGATTATATTTCACCCCCCCCCTCGCCACCCCTTCCACCATGCGCTGTTTTTTTTTCGACAAATTACTGTCAGAGCATTTTACATTAGCGATCTCATGGAAAGGTGAAACAAAAGTGCATCCAAGAAAACACTGATGTGTTTACATTCGGGAGCCGACAGCGATAGGGAGTGGGGGAAGTGTTCGCACTGGTGAAAAAGCGATCAAGGGGAAATGCGACTATAACGGGAGCGGCTGTAACAAGAGTCTACTGTACGACTTGCGGGATATATCTCTCAACCCCTTTATAGGTGTTGGATAAAATGAAAGCTCTTTCCGTCTTATCAAGACATGCCTCGTTGCCGTACAGTACCTACCGATGGACGACAGTTTAATAGCCGGTGAGTCTCAACCCTCGTGCCTTGCCACTACGAGTTTCCGGCGCCTGAGGCTCAACCGGTAAATATAACTTTAAACTCCTTTGACGAGAAGAAAAACTTTTTTTTTCCTCCTTCTCCCTTCGCTTTTACGTTTTAAATCATTAACGATGTCCACGACGGCTGAGGAGTGTGAGAAGGGTTCAGCATGATGCTCTGAATATAACGTCATTATTTTTGATACGCTCTGCACATTGAGGTTTGCACAAATGGCTTTGCGGGGATGATTATTATTTTTTATTTCATTTCGCGAACGACTGTAATTATTTACCAACTTTTCATTTTATGGGTGATAACTTGGACTGATGAGCGAGTGATTGGCTGTTTTGCGGGATAATTATGGAGATTTTGGTTTATATTTGAAATTGAAATGCAGAAAGTGTAATGAAATTCTCGGGAATATTTGGAGTGGAATGAATTCATCTATTTCTTAGGTCAATACTTTATTTATGAATTTTTTTTTTATGTTAAAGAAGGCTGAGGCGAAATGGGTCGTTTTAAATTTTTATTTTGGCTAAAATATCATTTTACACTGAGAGAAAAAATTGGCGCTGCTGAAAAACTATATGTGCCATGTGCAAATGATTAATGGAGTGGAGCAGATTCAATACATCGAAAGATCCCTTCTAATTTTTTTTTCGATTTTCAAAATGTTTTCCAACGGTTCAATATCGAGATTCAACTTGAGACCTGCAAAGTGCCAAATTTCCGGAATTTGACACGGAAAATTCAGATAAAATTTTTTAATAGTGTTGGATATCCTTAAACTAAATTTAAATTGAAGATTCAAATGCAGTTATTACTCAAATTGAAAAAAAAAGAACAATTTAGTGCATTTATAACCCATGAACAATTGAATACTTTATATCGCCATCGAAAGGTCAACCATTCCTTTGTTCCCAGTTTTTAAAACCCCCCTTAAATGTCAAAACCCATCGAAAATGGTAAATACAACTTCAGTGTATACCCTTGGTTATGATTTATTGAATCGAAACCCACTCTCGAGTCCTCCCAACAGACAATACCCCGTGATTGTGAATGTCGCCAGGATTGATGGAAACTTGGGATTCACTTTCATTGGAGATGTGCAGAATGACAAGATGAAACTTCACGGAAATTTGGATGAGTGCGTCGGGTATTGAGCCACTTGTCAATAGTAGTGGTCGGAGAACAGTGTATCATACGAAAACCGATCTAATTTAGGATGCAGAATGTGCTGTATGGATTCTTCAAACCACCCGGGGCGTGGGTGACTTGCTTCGGGATCTTCAATAGCAGAGTATGGAGACAAATTCCATTTGACGGAGAAGTACACAATGCAATTGAATGCAACATAAATTCGATATTTATTGCATGAAGAACACTGTAAAAGTTACACGGTTTGAAATTTTTCGAAATATCATGAAAAAAAGGTTAGTAGTTGCCATGAGAGTGACATTGAATCCGATTTAAGGGAAATATGGTTATAAAATTTCCAGTTTTTATGCAAAATTCAAGGAAATTTATGAGTTTTCAGTGGGAGTGAGACGCAAGTTTCACAACTTGATTAAATTTCATTGGGACATGAATATTCGAAAACAAAATGATATGAATTTCCCACTTTTCCCTGAAGCTTCATTCAAATTTTTCTGAGACCTGGCCCGCCCGCCCAAACTGCACCATTTGTTCAGACGATATTGATGATTTCATCTCTCATGAATCAACAATTCACGAATGATTTCATCTCAAATTGAATTAAAAATCGTAATAACGGAAACCGGTATTAAATTCCCAATTAAATTTTAAAAAATCTCCAACGCTGCAGTTGTGTGTACCCAATCACTTGCAATGAGACATATCGTACATCGGGAGTATCCCGGACATATGAGTACCAATCGACAATCTATCATTTCCCCAGCATCCTGTGCAGATGTTCTGCTGTTCTGTTCTATTTTGTGACCTTTTTTGTTTTGAAAATCCGTTTGAAAACGCTCGCTATCAGTGAAGTTATCCCAGGAATTTCCGGATCACTGATCTGCGAGGATCGACCGAAGTTGAAACTGTTTAAAGGGGATAATTCGTATTTCAAATGGAAATGGCATCACACATTCGCATTCGATGTGCCTCATTCAGCAATTACAATTTGTTGAATGGATGTTGATCGAGTGAATGATCAATGATGTCGGAATAATCCATTACTCAAGCCCAGAATCTCGTACATTCGGCCAAGTTTGGCACGATCTCAGCAAATACCTTGCTAAAGAGATTAGCCTGGGTGTGTCTAACGCATTAATAGTTGGAGCACATGTCTCGTCTCGTCTGTAAATGTCAGGAACATGCTGAATTGCGCATGCTAATGTCCGAACGAGTATCTCGTCGATTCTGAAGAGCAGAAACATCACAGGCTCAGCAAAGTCGTGAGAATGTTATTAAATTTTGTTTCTCGTTGAAATCCTTCGCAAATTCAAAATTGATTTCAGTTTGCGTTTTCATTCGCATCAGATAGTTTTTTAAAATTTAAAAATTTCAAATCAAGAGCTTTACTTGATTCAAATGTTTATTGCTTAATTGAAATAAAATTATCAGAAAATGTTTCTTATACAAGTCAATGGAAAAATTTGATGATTAAAGCTCCCAATTAATAGTGAGGCCTGATAATTGAATAATTCTGTTCAACAACTCGTTGAAAAAAATAATGAAAATGTTGGAAAATGAGTACTCGCTGAGAAATAGCCATGTTTGCAGTGGAAGTGATTAACAGCTCTAGAAAAAAGAGGGATGAATACATATGAGCATGTGAGATGCGGGAAACTGGGAGGATTTTATATCTATGCCAAGGCTGGTGATCCTGAAATTGGCAGACACCCAATTTCCATCTTCCATTTTCCAAAGTGCCTATTCAAAGATGACTTCACGTTCTGTTGGCCTTTTTTGAAATAGAAATGCCGTTGTGTTGGGATGAGTGTGCGACCGGGGAACGTTCTCTGGAGTCATGTAATTCCAATAACGGGAGTATTCTTTGCTCTTTGGGAGGTTGTTTAAGCGTTCAATTAAGAGGGTTAGAGGGTTAACTAATCAATGGGTTGGTTCGGACGAATGAATCCATTCAGTTATTATCATCTCCCCTATTATAAAATTGGTTTAAAATAGATTATTGCTGATTGGTTAAAATTACCCGCACACTTTTCTACCGCTTGAATTTCAACTACCGCTTGAAATGTTTATCAAGCGGTAGTTCTTCTGAAATTTCACGGAATTTTGTCATTGAAAATTCATAAACTGATGAAATTTCGACGGAAAATTAAAGTAAGTCACTGTCCAAGCAAAATGCATCCACAAATCTCCGCAGAATTATTCCCCCAGCGAAGGATTAAGTCTCTTGCATGGATTTTGCATGAATTTTCGTATAATGAAATTCTATTGTGCAACAACTCAGACGATGCCCCATGAGTATCGCCGTGGTGTCCCGGAATCCAAGTGCCCCGAGGAAACTTGGTGGTCGGTGGCCCATCCCTTCATGACTTGATCCTACCAAGCTGGGGCTCAAGTGCCCCTGTCGCACTTGTGTTGTGCACGTTGTGCACCGAGTGCCGTTGGAGAGGGCTCTCTGTACTCGTGCCAACTTGTAAAACATCACTCGAAGAAAAGACGGAAATTTTTTTTGTCGGGGCTCACAGTTTATGATTCTGGAGGGGATGCAAAACATTGCGAAAGTTTTTGCTTGGAAGGACGCGTACAAATAATTCTTACTGTTTGAGAACTTGATGGGGTGGGAGATTCTCTGGGTTGGGTCTTTCATTCGTCTTCTCATTGAGAAGATGCTTTTAATTTTGTTGATTAACTTTTTCACCATTCTTTTAGACTTTGAAGAGGACTTTCGAAATTAAATGATTTGTATTGCTGGGAGAAGTTTAATTATCATCAATAGTGCATAAATAATTATTTTTAAAGATAAAAATGACTCTTGTGGGTGATGGAATGAGTTGCGTAATTTTTTTCAATTGGTAAAAAATGAAGCTTAAATTTTCATTCTCAATCTTTCAGAAAAAGTATCAATTTCTATGAATCTGCGGCATTGTAAAATTCAATGAGTGAGAACGTTTAAAACATCACTCGAAGAAAAGACGGAGACTTTTTTTCGGGGATCATAGTTTATGATTCCAGAAATGATGAAAAACATTTTGGGAGTTTTTTTTAGATTTTGGGATTTGTATTCATCTTGATTTACTGCAATGGAGATGATCAAGAACATCAATTAACGATAGATTAATGACTCAAAATTACAAATATATCCTTAAAGCTAAAACTTCGTCATCTCCACCAACATTTTTTTCCCGAGAAAATAACATTTGTAAATTGCTTTATCAAAATACAAATATGAAAATTGAGGAAATAGACAATAATAAGACGATTTTCCCAAGTTCAACAATGTGAATTATCAGTTCACCAGCAGACAGTGCTGCGGAAATCCCCGGATATTCGCTCGAGAACAAAAGAAAAGCCGCGGGGCACCCCAGATCCGATAATCGCCCCGGGGTTATTCTGTAATATAAACGATCCCTGAATGCTGCAACTTGGTCTGTTCTTTTTATTCACCCCGCTAAAAGTATCAGAACAATCGCCGGGGGGAGTCGTGGGGCTGTAGAAATAGCTGGAATATACGAAATAGTGAACGATAGTGAAAAGGGCCCTTCCTTTTCTGCTATCCCAAAACTAGACGGAATCGATAATCGGCTGCAGAAAGGCGATTTGAGGGAGTCTTCATGTGTGACTGTTTGAAGGGCTGGCCGGGTTAATTGAAATTGTGAAAAACAGCGTCAGATTTTATTTGAAGGCCTCTGTGGGAATCCAGCAGTTTTTATTCTGCCCACGTAGATGGAGGTTGCAACATTTCATTGAGTTTGATTAATTTAATTTCAATTTTTTTTTTCGAGATTTCAGAATATATATTCGTGCAAATATCTTTTGGTGAAACTGCTGAAAACTTTTGAGTGAAATTCCTGGTATATTTCTTGGAAATTTTCATCAAGAGACAGTTTTAACGGAATTTCCTAATCAAAAATTCAAAATTCAGTAAAAAAAAAAAATCAATGGAAACCGTGAATTCCAACTCAATTATTACCTGAGAATTCATAGAAATCAGGAAATTTACAAAAAAGTGCGAACGACGATATTATTACACTGGTTTGAAAAAAATACTCTTTTGATTAATGACTCTAGAGTGATTAATGATTATTCCGCTTCTGTTGGGGCAAGTGTTGACACATTCACGATTCGAAGAGCATTAATCAACAAACTGTATGAAAATACTCATTACGAAAATTCATACTCCTCCACAATGATAAATTAAACTCGGCAAATTTTACGGCTGACCCATTCCCTGAAAATGAGAGAATAAATCTGGATAACATTCACAACGAGCGGAAATATGAAATGTCAATTTGCGATGAAATTTTTGGTTGACTGTTTCGCAATTTCCAGCCGTTCGAATGGTAAGCCAAGCGTTGGAATGACGATCTGCACCACTAACACGTAGCCAGCCTGGGTTTAACACGGATAAGGCTATGGGTTCGATTTTGTTGGACGACGAGAAATAAAAAGAGTTGCTACAGCAGGGACTGGAGGTATGGATTATACGGGCTTGAGAACGTGAACTCGTGCATGCTTGAATGTTTGAGCTTGTACCTTTCCTCTCAATATGGCTTCTCAAATCGAATATGGCAATAATATCGCGACATTTATGTATATTCTGGGTGAAAGCATTTTTTTACCATTCTGGAGTTGAAAATTGGGGGGTTCAGATTCGAAAATATGAATATTGCCAAAATTATTCATGTTGAAGAGAGAAAAGTGAAGTATCTTTATTCAACGACGGAATCCTCCAATTTTAATGAGTGAATAATTTTTTCATTGGAACTGATTTTATCGCTGAAATGAGAAATGAAACATCAATTGGAATTATAAATTTCCCTTTTGTTTTTTTTATCCTCGTGTTTCTTTAAATTTTTCTCTCTCTCCCCTGCTCAATCTCTCCGATACTTCACTCCCCCCCCCCAATTTCCAAGAACTGCTCATCAACAAAAGCGTTGGCTGTGCAACATGTCCATTACCCTATTATTTATGGACAAAGTTAATTGACTCCTGCGGATTAAACCGCAAGTGGAAATGTAACAGGCCATACGGCTTCGGCCGTTAATTACCGTTTTCACCGCATTCCGTAAATTGTAATGGTCAATTAAGGTCGCACCTCCTCAGAGACGCCAACGAGGAAGTTTGCCATCTGGCGCTTTCACATTCATGAAGACCCTCACAAATATCTTGTCTTACCATTCTCCTCGCGTTATCTCCAATCAGAGTTTTTTTTTACGAAAATCACTTGTGAGAAAACAATTAGTCACGATTTCCCTCGAAAGGAAAAATCTGTGCTTCATCATCCGAATCTAGCAACGTTGGGGCTAATTTACGAAACTTCATTATAATCCGGAAGATGACAGACGTTGTCTTGTGTTTCTGCACTGCTTAGGGCAAAATTTCGGGAGAGCGCGACAGTCTCATTTGCCGGGTTAATTTCGAGAGGCCGTGGAACGCTGACTCAAGCTACATTACATCAGACCTTGAGTATGATAGATAAAGACAGATAGTTGTTTTGATACTGAGAGGTTGATATTGACCTGAAGAAAATTAGATTTACGGAGCACTACACGCCCGCCATTTTGTCACTCCAATATCGTTTCTGTGACGTGGTTATAGCTGTCTACACAAGGCCTTTGAATCCCCGAGGCGAGCCTCGTCACAGGATGGCACAGATTTGGGTTTGCAAGCGACCAATTTTGAACGTCCAACGCTCCGTAATTGAGCCATAAACGGATAAATCGTAAGATGGCTAATTAAAATGTGACATCTATATGCAATCATTCCACACGATCGAGATTACTAAAGCAGAGAAGCAAGGGGAATTAAATTGAATTACTCCGAAGCCATCGAAATCCATCAACGACTGACTGCTGAGCGATTCCAAAGGGGATTCAGCTGGTGTGGATCGGGAAAAGTGTCTAGGAAACTCCAGGGAGATATTTTCTCCCGAAAGAGACGAAAAACTTTTGTTTCATCCATTTTTTATTCGTCTCTGCTGAACTAGGTAGTTCAGTAGGGGTTGACCCAACTTCGCAATTGCAATTCCGGGAACAGTTTGAATTTAATTAACAACAAAGTCCTGTGGGCTGTAGTAGTGAAGTTGGAGGATCTTGGGTGTGCAAAAATAAGGTAATGTGACAGGCCAATTAAGAAAAATCACTCTGACGGTTCGTTTCCATCAAGTTAATCCAAGATGATCATTATGAAGGATTGAGAAAGCTGAAGTATTACTATAAGAGAATCTTCAAAGTATGGATCAAGGAAGAATTTAAATTTCCAGAATTGGAATAATGGAAATCAGCTGTAAATATTCAACACTGAGATTCATCCTGAGATGGCTAGGAGATCGAAATCATTGATCCCTAATGCATGAAGAATGAGTGAGACTGAGATTTATCCTCCTAGCTATAGACAATCTATCAATTCTCGTGGTATAACGACTCTGCCGCATAATCAAAATGTATATGTATGCTCTAATCCATAAAGTTGGCAAGACCCATCGCCTCTGAAGTGGAAATCTTGATATTGGGTGCCTCTGAGATGTCAATCATGATCCCAGTCAGCGATTTCAACCAACACCTTGGAAATATCAGACTCAAGTCATTCCTTCCTCAAGTACTACTTGAATCTTTCATAGAACTGGTCCTTGAGATATCAAACGTATTAGTTTTCATCCTGGGATTCATGACCTCGTATTTATTTCTGCTGAATCGAGTCACTTGGAGTCAGATTGCGTTTGAGAAGCTGTGGATCAATATCATGAGCTAGTTTTTTTTTCCATCGTTTTGGCATTTTTAGGAGAGGATTATCCTCGACGCTCGTTTTAACGCTCTTCGACTTGAAGGAGAGGATGTTGGAGATGTAAAGTTTTAATGCTGGCTCATTATGGATACAAGTTGGAGTAAATCAACTGTTTAAAGTTTCAGAGGAAATTACTTCTTAAAAAGGAACTTTAGCCCAACAAAGTTTGAGATTTCTTTAACTAGCACTTGATCAAAATGAGATGGATGAAGATTAGTTTTTTCCATCAGTGACATGAATATGATTAATAAAAGAAACCCGAAGAAAGTAGTAAAAAAAAAATCGCTAATATAGAAATAAGATTTCCTTCAATAAATGTCATCTTCCAGTATTTTGAGACTCTTCTATCAGAGGGACAGCATGCTGGAAAGTACTTGATCAAGACGTGAAGGATGAGGAACATTTTCATAGCAGATTGACGTCAATACAATCCATAAGAAAGGACCAAAGAAGCAGGAAAAATCGTCAATACGGCAATGAAAAAGATGCCTTTCATATTTTTTATGCTTCCTTTCCGGCATCTCAGCTGAAAGACCCTGATAGAGTCGCATAATAGAAAGCCCTGTGAAATATATTTTACCTTCATCTCCCGACGTGGAGGAGTCGTCCTGCTCCGAGGACGAGCCCGACGAGTCTCTCTTGTATCTCCTGTAGTCACGGTAATACGGCTCGTAGCGATTTTCACGGTTGGTATAATAGTCCCTTTCAACTGACGCTGATCTGTACTCATCCGACATTGTGTATCGTATTCTACGTCTCTCTGGTGATCTCTTACCGAAGTTCGTGAGCATCGATGTTCTCCTTCTGATATTGGAAATGAATTGAGAATAGTGTTCTCGATTGGAGAATGGGAATCTTCTTGCTTGATAGGTTGACTCGGTTGAAAGGTTCGAGGGGTGTCATTGAAGAAATACCAAAGTACAACATGTTTCAATGATGGGGACAAAACAGATTGTCTCTTTTTCAACAACACCATCAGCAACTTTCAACTTTGTCAGTTCCTCAAACAATACGATTCGTGACAATATTCTTAATCGGGCATTTCCAAAAAGTCGTACTTCCTATCCTCGGTGGTGTTCCAGTTCTTGTGAGTGATTTCCCTCGTGTCCGTATCCGCGGTCGTTGTTCCCTGATCCTGCTGTGACTTTGATGCATTGTGAGTTGTGTCTCCGATTTGGTTATTGGTACGGTTGACATTTGCCAATTCAACGTCGGCAATAATCTTTGCTTCTTTGGCTGGTGAGGGCGGCGGTGATGTTGGTGGTGAGTGGGAGGGACTTCCTGAACGACCAGCACTGTAGCAAACAGCTGCCTTACGGAGAGTCTCCCTGCACAGTTCGGAGAACATTCTGACTCCCCCATGGCCGGTCCTTACGGACCAATACCCTTTGCTCCACTCTTTATAAGTATCTTTGCCCTGCACACCTTATCACTCTGGATTGCTGTCAGCAAGTCAAGTGTAGGTACATGATTTTTTCCACCAGCGTAATTCAATCATGATTTATGGTGAGTGATCTAGGGGAATTCAAAGCCAGTCAATTGTCGGAGAAAGGGAGATTCCAGTGAAGTGCAACGGGATCGAATAACTCGATCGATTGCTTGATGATCGAAAAAGTGTGAAAACCGCGGTTGCGTCCACCGTAATCATCAGACATCCGAGTCTTCCTCGATTGCCAACAGGTGAAAAACCCTCACCTCCTAGACGTTTTACTAACTAATAACTATCCTTCAATTGCACTGATCCATTATTCAACGGAATCCAATCGAATTCACTCAGAAGGATTCACTGAATCTGCTCAAGACACTGAATTAACACAAAACGACGCTTGTGGTTCTGAGAGGTGAAACCAAGGTCATGCAGTATCAGAGAAAAGAATACACAGTATCATTGGCCGAGTTCCAAAGTGTTGAGCGGAAAGAGTGAAGTGAGGATGTGGGAGAAATAGAATCAACTTACGTTGAAAGATTTCCACTATTTGATTTTTTTTTGTATCGGACTATTGCCAATACTCATTGATTTTCAACCGACTAATTCCGAGTGATTTACTCGACGGATGTTAAAGGGGAAGATGAAGAGAGCGCAGAGTTGTGTTAGTTGAGTGGATCGATGAGATGAGTTGGATTCTGTAGCTTCCACGGTATCTATGAGTATCTACGAGTTTATGCATTTTGGAACTAGCTCAAATCCCTGTCCATCAATTACAAATTTTTTTTCTCCTCTCCGATCATTTTTTCACCAAAAATGCGGGATTCCATTGCAGTTGTCGTGCACTTGGCGGACACGCGAATATCCCATTCTCAAAAGTTTGGTGACTGCGGCACGCGATAAACTCGGGATTTGGTTCACGCTTTCATGTAGAATTTGTATTATCGTGGTATATTATTTCGTTAATCAGTAGTCAATGATTTGGAACGGAAGGTAACAACACAGAGTAGACTATTTTAAACAAGGACAATTGACTTTAATTGAGAAAAGAGATGACAAGAGAATGACAAACCCAAAAAATATGAAACTTGCGTTGAATTCGTTCAAGGTCAGATATTAACAAGATATCAAAGTTTACGATGAGAATATAATGAGAAGACGATAGTTGAAGTTGGAACGTTTTAGCTTGGTACACAAGAGACCTGCTGGATGGAATTTTCCCTTGAAATGTCACTTCTCGCTTCTCGCTGTTCATGGTCCCTATTAAGGCTTTCGCATTAGAGGAATTATGAAATTGTTGGCGAATTTTCGAGGAAGACTCGGTGTTTGTGGAGCTTTTTTTCAATCTCTTTGTTCTTTCTCCCACGTGATCTATACAACTTTGCCACCTTTGACCTCTCGGCGAAGCTGTAAAGCCCGGTTTCACGAATTTTTCGCATGAAAGATGAATTCCCGTAGAAGGTCAATAGTGGTCATGTTTACACTACTTTGATGACTCAAATCCCTTATTTTGGGCTGAACATCGGGTGTTAACTTGTCAATTGAATCGATCAATACGGATATCTTTACCCGTCTTCATTTATTCTAGATGATTAACCAGTGAAGAACAGTAAATATAACCCTCGTGGTTACACCCGCCGTTATAAACATGAATGTGGACCAGCTGTCGACGAAGGACGCCGGTCGCACTCCGGGAGAGAACTGAGCGGAAAGACAGCGCAGAGTCACAGCGACGGTTTTACCACCACCGAGAGGGAATTCAGAGGGGGTTGGAAGGACATTCCCTCCTCAGTTACCTCTCTCCCCACCAATTTTGGATCGACGCACGTATCAGGGGTAGTACGTGATTCCCTATTCTCCAGTGGAATTTATACCACTGACTTTCGGTTTTTACTCTTCCGCGCGTGGGAGCGAATGAAGGTAAGGGCCACAGGTGATGGGAAGAATTTCCTTCCGTTGTTTTTTGGATTTATTTTCCTTTTCGACTGAATTGTTGAGGTCCTTTTGTGATGGCAAAATGGTTCTTCACTTGGTCAATCGTCATTTTTAGATTATTCATTATTCTTTTATAGAAACGTTTGGTAATTCTGCCTCCTTATATTTATATTTCTAGGCAGGGAGAATTTAATGCACATGTGTATGATTCAACTCAATATACGCATGAGGGTTAGTACGCTTGGAATCGCCATTTTCCACGTTTCTTCGTTTCTTACCCCTCGCTGGGGAACGCTCCGCGATGGCGCTGTTGCATCGATCAGTTGCGTCGCTACCTCCTAGTCTCTCACTGAGACCAGACACTCTCACTGAGCTTTTCACTCTCACCCAACATTCGCCGAGCGTTTCGCAGGATAGGGGGATTTCCGGAGGATTCTGCGATGATGGGAGCTGGTTTAGAGGGTTTCATGACTCTTGTTCGATGACCAGAATGTTCAAACACGTGGGTATGGACCGAATGGGAGCAGCCATTGCACTGCCATCTCGTGGAGAAAGGGTCCACCTGCTACCATGACCTTGAAACTCACTTTGATATGGATTTTTGCGATTTTAATGAGTCACTGAGGCTAAAATCAATTTAATTATCAGGATTAATCGGATCGGTTAAGGGGGGTGATTGGTTTTTGATGGTCTCGTGGGACTCGCGGGAGGAAATGGAGGTTTTTCTAATTGTTCCACCGGTTTTAATCAATAAAACGGGGCTACACTGTGATGAGGAAAGCGGAAATGAATGCTTGTTTGAAAAATGGGTTGAATTTTTTTTTTTCGTTCAAGTCCTTCCTCTGGGAACCGTCACTGTTTTCGCTTTTTTGTGATGAGGAGGGAGACGTATGAGGGTGTGTCTTTCGAAGCTCTCTCGGGGGAAGAGAGAGAATTTTGCCCCAACAGTTTGACATTTCTGTTCTTGATATGTTTGTACCGTGAGAATAAAGCCGTTTTTTTTTAATTCTGATTTTCGATGACATTTCAATGTCAACAATGATAATCGTGTGTTTCTGAGTTGAGGCAGAAATTTTCTGATTTTTCATTATATTTGATGACATGCTTTGAAGTAGACTTGCAACTGGCCATCGCCAGTGCGAGGGCTTCCATCCAAACAAAATTTTTAATTTAAGAATTTTTTCACCCCATGTTTGCAGTAAATAAGTTTCAAAGGATTTTTGTGGAATACTTTGGCGTTTCCAGGGTTTTAGAATGAGAAAAATGTTGAAGAGTCGAGTGAAAACATTTTTTTCCATTTTCGCTAGTCCGTTTCTCTATTATTCTAGATTTCCTCCGTTCGTTAGGTGGAGCGAGCTAGTAGCCTAGGGTCATTACAGTGACCCTGGGAGAGCTCACGGCAATCATATTCATAAGTCCAGCCTAATTCTCCACGAGAAACCCAATCACTCAGGGATTTTCATTAGAAAAAAATCCGATGAATGGGGGAAAATTTGGAATGAATTTTCGCATGGAGTGACAGCTCTATGGAGACAAATGAGAGGTCCAAATGGGAGACAAATGGAAGCTCCGACCGCCGCTGGCGATTTCTGATAAGTTTTCGATTTTTACTTCAATCGAGGGTGTCCAGTGGTATAAATCACTCAGATTGTGGAATCATCGTAAAGTCATGAGAGTTTGGACTAATTTCGGTTTCTAGTACGACTCGGAAATAAACAAAAGCCCTAGACTGTTGGAAAAAAAGTAAAATTTCATAGATAGTTAACTACTAATTTGCAGGACAGTGACACTGTATGCGATTTCTGGGGAAAAAAATCATGAAATTTCATGTTTCACTTCAAATTCTCTAAAATTCAACAATTTTAAGCAGCATTCAGTGCTAAAATACATAAAATTTTCCGAGAAATCTGAAATTTCATGACTTTTTCCCTCCTAAACCACATTTAGTGTCACTGTCCTGAAAATTCTAGAATACATTTCCCGGAATTTTTTGGTTTTCTATTTATTTTCCGAGAAAAATGGAATGGAAATTGACAGCTCTCTTTGATATTTCCACGAAATTCTGAATTTTCAATGACGAAATTCTTTGAAATTTCAATGATAATTAAATTCGATAAAAATTTCCAAAAAGTGTACCGGAAATTTCAAACTAAAATTTTAAACAGTGCAGGAAAAAGTATTATCAATACACTGAAAAGAATTTTATAAATTTTATAATAGAAATTTTTTAATACACCATTTCTTCGTGTCAAATCCGGGAAAACGTCCTCCATTTGGCAGCAAAATCCCAGCCCCCGCCACCATATTTTCCCGAATTTTGTTCCCGCGATATTGACCAAAAATAATTGAATATTTTTTCCAGACTCGATTGTCCACGCAGAATTAGAAATCTCCAGAACAAGCAAACCCAATATCCGTTCAAATACCAGCACAAGCACTAGTTACCCATTGCTTTCAATATCCGACAGTTTCCATCAATGCCCCCCCCCCCTTACCCCACGAATAGCCATTGCCCGTTATGTGGTAAAAACTCGAAGCGAGACAGAATTAAACGTATCGACCACAGTTCGATGCGTCGGCGTCACACTTCGTCTCAATTCCCCGCTCCATTAATGGAATCCCCCCCCCCCTCATTGAACTTGTACAACTCGTACATTTTTGTATCATTCGCTCAATGTCCAACTCGAGGTGAACCAGGGTAATGAATAAGGAGGTTTCCTTACACGTTTCATCATCAAGGTAAATGTTACATTATGCGTTGAAAATTGGAGTGTGTTTTGGAGTCGATTGACTCTCTGGAATCTCCACTACATTCAGACAAATATTTACTTTTTTGTGCGTGAAACATTCGCAACATTATTCAGGAGTTCAAGAGAAATCATGAATTACAACGCAAATATTTTGAATTTAAGGGGATACTACTATGAGTTTTAAAAGTCGCGGGCTATTGAAATTAGTGCAAAAAAATTCATTGTTTATTGTTTGTTTGCCCTGCAGACGTTTCAAATGTTAAAAATAGTCTAGGGCCTCCAATTGTTGAGCTACAGAGATTTTTTTTTTTAATTTTTGAAAAAAGGGGGCAATAACAATTACGAATTAGTCATTTGAAATTCAACTCCTATACGGAGCACCATTGCCATGGTGGAATTGCACCATTTCCTAGAATGCAACATTTAACTCAATTCAAGAGGGAAAAAGTATGAATTTTCATAGAATAATTGAACTGAAAAATCAAGTATTTTATGGACAATGTTTGGCGATTTCATACTGCCTTTTAATGGATTCGTGTCAAGAAGATACTCCACTTTTCGATTCGACGATCGTTGAACACGATATTGTCGTAAAAATTCCTGCACCCAATTCTCTATCATCTCTAACAATATGGATGAAACAGAAATGACACTGCGAAAATCACCCTATAAAATGGTAGAAAATTGTAAGAACACAAGTTCCCGAGTGGCGTCGGTGAGTTCTGCTGGACGACCGAACACAGTCGTCTCGACGTGTTTTTACATCCTCCTCGGATAGCAACCAATCTCGTATTTTACCTACTTGTAGGTAAGGAAAAAAATGAATGAGAAATATGTGACGATTCATTATAACTGGATGCCAAAAAGTCATCGGTGTTCCTGTGTTGTTCTTCATTGCGACTTTTATCATTCTATTTTTCACAGATGCCACGAAATCTTACGATATAATTGATTCGGTGCCAAAATTTTTTGGATTTTCAGGTAATTAATTGACTGCGGAAACCGATGTTGGGGACTGGATGGGGTCAAATTAATTGATTGTCGTACAATGGATTATATTTTTTCCTGCCAACAGTTAGAATTCTTATTGGGATATTTCTGATGATCACGACAAAAATTGAATTTTTGTCAGAGATATTAAATTTCTTTCAATTAAGTTGATCAATTTGCTATAAGTAAATCTGTTCCGCTCCAGCAAATATTCACATATAGATTTTTTCTCTTGCTGATAGGTTTCTAACAACCAGTGACATGTTCGCGAAAATGAAGAAAAAAAATCTCTGTGATGTTCACTGTTGAGCCAACGATCCAATTTGCCCAAATTTAGGCTCATTTCAATCTCCAAAAAGGACCTTCAAAATAAAAAACAATCTTTTAATTTCCCTCTAGAAATGTCATTCCATCTCCAATCAAAACCATCCATTGGGCCCTCCCGTCTATTCAGAATTGAGGTATCTCGATGAAAAAGTAGCTCCGCCAGCTCCAGACGAACGGTTTTTCACAATTTACCATGATGTTTACGAACTCAATTGGCTGACAATGGGAGCAAAAGGGGGCTAAAAAACATTTAAAGAGAGAGAATTTCATCCGACTGTTGAAAAGACTACGTTGAACTCCTTTCGAGCTCATTCCACTGTAGATAAGAGGGGGGAGAATACGGAAATTACCGTTGAGTAAATCTGACAGCTTTACAAATATGTTTTCTCATCCTTAATTGTTCTCATAATTATATATGAGATAATCTCATAATTTTAGCTATTAAGAAAGTTAAATTATTTTATTTTCCTCGGACCTAAATGCTTTGGACAGAATCATTTATATCACAGAATGCCACAGAATGGTATTCAATTCTCTTTTATTTGTTAAGCGAACTGCATGGAAATTCGATGCAAGATGATTGTACTCATGAAAACCGCCTTACTTTCTCCATTTTCGATTCAAGGTGTTGGCCGTGTTTTTTTTTTCGAAAGGATATTTTTCGATTCATCCCAACAATATTTTCGTTGACAAATAATAAAGTCATATTTATTGCGATAAAAATGTTTGAGTTATATGAAAAAAAAAAATTTTTTATTGGGAGCAAATAAATTCTATTCAGAGCAAATAATCCATTTCTCTGGATACGTTAGTCATTTGAAAAAATTCTCTTCTCGGCGTAAGCTTCCTGTAAATGCAGGAATGCGATTTTCCAAAAATAGCAGACACTCCATCCCCCGTGAGTACAATAGAAAAGGATTAGAACGGGTTATTCTCGTATCCAGGAGGAGCTAGAAATTTATCTCCAGTGGAATTTAACAGGCAAAATCCGGACGTTCTACTATATTCCATCTATTGAACGGTAGCTCCCAGTGTCTCTGGACAGTTGGACTGTCATAGAGTGAGAGCTTTCGCCAAAGTAACTGGATTATCGTGACTCCTTGAATGGAAGGAGGGACTTACTGATAACGAACCTTTACGGGGATATTCATTCTAGTTGAGTTAATTGTTCTATTTGAATGCAGATTTTATCGATGTTTGATTGAAATTTAAATGGAACTACTATCATCAATCTGAATGCCAATTCTTTTTTTCTTTGTGAAATTTCATCATCATAATTCTCTGCAAAATGTAATTTGAAGGACACTGAATATTCATGATTTTTTTCTAATTTTTCTCAGGCAATTTAATTGACAAATTTGATGATTGAAAATGGTTGAATCAATAGTATGGTCTGTACCGAATTGTAAAAGATATCTGAACATTCTTAAACCGTTTCACTGCTTCGCTACTGAGCTATTGGCATGAAAAAATTTCGCTATTCAAAAAATAAAAACCCACATGAAAAATTCACCTATAGCAGTCGAGTGCCCTCCAAAAGTCTACAAAATGCTAAGAGTCCATTGATCAAAACCCTACTCTCAAACGTGTCACGCTGCTACTCCCCCGGTAGCCCAGGTTACCCAACCCGAAGCATTTTTCACTCCGATAACTCTTATTTATGACCCAAAAAATTGGTAATGCAGTGTTACGCGATACAGAGATATGAAGATCTCCAAAGAAAACGAGGTGAACCGAGGGAGAAGGAGAAAAAGGGGCAAAAAGGGAAGTGTCCGGTGGGACTTCTGAATATGGACGAGAAGGCGATCGCTCCTAATATAGTGTCGCGCCGTGTCTTTCTCGGAGTGAAAACCAATCGACATTGACCAACGCCAGTGCCACGATTGCGCGTAACCACTGTGATGGAGCATCTCTGGGTTTTGCCTGGGACGACGAAGAATTTGTAGAAAAAAGAGCGATTTTCCATTTTTGAGGGAAGGGAGGCCCCGCCCAATATATCAGTGGAATCAACTTTTTTACGGAATATTAAAATTCTTAGGATGAAGATTGAATGCCAATTGGATAAATCCTATTCTATACGGAGAAAATTATTTGATGAATTTCAACAAACTACACTAAGAGAAAAATCGATATAATATCACAAAAATTGATTCATTCATTCAATAAAGTATCTATTTCTAGTGCAGGAGGTCGTGCAAGAAAATACGCCTTTTTATTCACCGATTTGTTTTTTTTCCTAGGCGAAAAATAATACACGTAAATGAGCATACGTAGAAGGGTACACCGCAAATAAGTCCAAAGTCTGATGAGTCGCTGATTTCATTATTTCATGCAATTGCAATTCTGAGTGTCCCTCGTTTCTCTCCTATTTCCAATGCCCGTGAGATCATGGAATTATTCGGAACTGATAGTAAGAATGAATGAAATGACTCACATGTGGAATGAATCACTTTCTATATAGAGTGTTTCGTACATACTCATAAATAACACATGATTGGCTTCGTAAATATTCGGTGACTCGTTGAGATACTCACCTGTAACAAGAACAAAAGACAAATATTAGTTGTATGTGAAACGAGGAGTAAATCATACTTAGTTACGGTTAAAACGCTACATTGAAGTGATTCCCATCCAAAATGTCGAAATAAACTCGTAATCAATACTGAAATTTCATTCCGGTGAAGAGGAAAATTTTTCTTTATAATTCTCCGAATGCAACGCCCCATCAGTATTTTATTTACAAAAGCTCAGACATTTTCGTAATATATCTCTTCCAACAGTTCTCAATTTCAAAATAAGGTGATGTACATGAGCCTTATCTAATCATGACTTAATCAGCAATTCGCATACGTAGGAACATTTCATCATGATAAATCTACTAGATTTTTTTACTCAAGTTCCACGGGGGGAATTGAAATTAAAAATTACCCTTAATTTCTGGTAAAAATGGCAATATTTTGGATAAGGACGGAAATGTTTTGATAGAATTTTAACCTCTAATATAGTAATTTCATTATAACTCTGATAAAACTTCTTGAAAGGCCAAAACATCTCTATTTGTAAAATTCACGAGTAATTTCTGATAAAAATTGTTCTTCATGTACATCAACTCTGAATTTTCTACGAAAATGCCGCACAACTAATTAACGTCCACGCGTCAGTCAACAAACCCACGATAAATCAATTAATTTTCAAACGACTATACATGTAACCAGCCCAGCATCACAACAAAGCAATGCGATCAAAATTCAATTGTCTCCTGAAATTTCATTAAAAAGCCTCTCTTCTCCCCAGCTCCATGCCTCTTTAATTCGTCTCCAGAAAATTCAATTTTATCACTTAAAATGTAGTAAATTGTGTTCACTGCCTATCAACATCAGCCGCAAACACAACTTTTGATGCTCTGAGTGATCAAATTAAAGTTGTTGAACAACTCAATTAGAATTATTTCTGTTTTTAATGAACGGACCTTCGCGAAAGTGAACTTTCCGAGTCCTCAGTTTTCCTCCTCCCTCGATCATCCCCAGATCATGAGGCCCAAGGTTCTCCCTGGATAGCGAGCTCACCAGGATACCTCTCAAGGTCGCGAGGGTGCTGCTCGGAATACCTCGATCCATCTCACCGATTCCCATATTCACTCTCCAGCACTAGCCCCATCAACGTCACTTTCCCCCACATCACCCAGCCACACATTACCACACCGATAACTCCACATAAATCAAGCACTCAGGTCTCATCGTCCAACGTGTCACTCCGAAACGTCTTCAAATAAACAACGGTGCACTCTCTCTCTCTCTCTATCCCGGTACACCTTGTCACGTGGCAGGCGTTTCACTCGGTTTATTGCCAATTATTTAGCATTTCAATTTCTCCATTCAATTGAGATAGCAATGGGGAAAGTGTCGGAACCAGGATGAACTAAAATATTGTCGAGGTTGTGAAGTGAACGACGGGAAAAGGCTAACCACAGACGGGCTCTTTGCTTTGATAGGGGCTTTGTCAACTTCTGACAGATATCTTTTTCAGAAGGTGGATAATGAGGAGAGAGAATGAGGAAAAAGAAATTTCTTCAAATACTGCTACAAATTCGAAATTTCATGAAATAAACTGTAAAGTTCACTGAAATTTTAGTGGAACTTGAACACGATAAAAATTTCAGGGTGTCACGAGAATAATTCTTTAATGGAATGAAAAATTGATATTTTATTAATTAGAAGTGAAGTTATTGTATGGACGGCGAAGCAAACGAATTCATTAATATGTAATAATTCTTCATTTGAATCAAACAAATCGTTAATGAAAAATGATAATCAAATCAAAGACCAATAAATCAATTCCAAACCGATGAATTTCCCGTTCTCCAAAAGATTGACATTATCCAAACAATCACGTTTAATAGGTGATCGAGACAATCACGCAACGACTGCATGATGAAACTGCCTCGAGATCCTCCGAGTCATTGATTATTCAGCATAACGCAAGAATGTTAAATATCAAATGACAAGGAATAGAAAACTGAAAAATAACAAAACAAACTACACATCACGACCGAGTCGGAGTATCAATTTGATCTATCATGCGAGCTTTTAATCGCTATTGTTGTGACACTAGTCAGTATCAAAATACGAGAGGAAAAAAAACGAAAGAATGCTGATAACTAATTCTGCAACACGTTTAGAATAAATTAATTATTTATTCCACATAATGAAGACATTTAAATTGAAGCATTCTATCCATCTGAACAAATGACTTGAAAAGTGTGAAATAAAAAGCCTTTCTCTGGGGGGTATAATGACATATTAAGAACATAATTCTGATAGAATTCGTCAATGTCATCCACCATGCGAAATTTTAATCACCGGCGAAATACAAGAGGAAAAAAAAAGAAGTGATAATAACTGATATACGAGCAGAACAGGGAAATGCTTTCACGGGTATAATAATCACTCCTCCGACCCAATTAGCAATCCCCTGCGACAACCTCCTCGAAAATAGCGCCGGTACACACCCCAATCAGATAACTCCGCACCCAATTAATTCAAAAATCATCACTAATTCACTGATAACAGCTGAATGAATCCAATTCAATTCCCTTAATCGTGTGAACACGTTTAGCACTGAGTGCACCATTCCTCGGTAAATAATTTCCACAAATAAACAAGAATCACTTAATCCAATGGTGAGGCGCCTGGCGAAGAGAACGTACTAACAAGCGTCAGACAAAAACGAGTGGAAGGTTGAAAAAACAACACACACACACACACACACGTGAACTCGCGTATTTCAAGGTGGGATAATAGCGCGAAGACCGACGGTAAGTGGCCCAAGTATGTGTCTTGCTGGTTGAGAACAAACTGGTGCGGGCACTCGACGATGTCCGAGAGTCTGACTGCACCTTCAAGCCAACGTGCTTTCGCACTCCCGTTTGTCGCTCATCGGCTCCTCTGGAGAGGTGTACTTGGACGATGGTGGGGAACTGAACGACTGAGTGATTTTGCTTTTTTTTTCGAGATTGGACGGAGAATGTTGGAGTGAGTGTCAATTGGAACGACAAGTCTTTCGGATTTGATTCAGTTGGTTGGGGATCTTCGCGGGTTATCGGGGACACGTCGACGCGTCATGCAGCGGTTCTGTCAGCTGATAATCATCCAGAGATTTCACAGCAAAAACCAATGTCAGAATTGCACAACCCTTTGGTAGATATTTTTCAGATACTAAAAAACACTTGTATAAAATTAAAATTTGGCTGAATTTCAAACGAGCAGGTGCCTAAACATCTTAATGCAGGTTTAACAGTCAGACGAATTTTCATTTTATTCACAAGTTTTTTAGTATCATTTTGCTCAACAATACTTTAAATTTGAATAAAAATATCGTCGTTTATCCTGCAAGAACACCAAATACTGCATTCCTATTGATTGGCAATTCAGGTGGGGGAGTAATCCAGCCGAATGCTCCTTGTGCTTCAGCATTGTCCAAAATTTTCTGCAAGTTTTTCTGCATATCAACGAGTGGGCCAAATTTGGCATTAAAGTTTTGATAAGTTTAACTGTTCGAAATACATGAAACATTTTGAAATGAGTTGAACAAGTCAATTAATAAGTATTGATTTTGATGAATATGATAAAAGTTTGACGCAACTCCATAGATGATGCGTGAGATTACGTCAGACAGCAAAAGGTGAAGTGACACTTTTATATTTCATATTCTACGGTCTTACAGTCACCTTGTCTGGACGACCTTGTAATTCCGCGATTCTATGAGAGTGAGAGTGGCTATCACACTAATCGGTAAAGAAGTAATCTCTCTCAAAGAAAAAAAAAATTTTTGATTGTCAGGAAGTCACGCATTTTTCATTCTACAAATCTATAGGCAAATATCAGTGACACACTGTTAAAAAATTTTGATTGAAATTTCCGAATTTCATGGAAAATCACTGAGAACTGGAAATTTCAATTC
The DNA here is from genome assembly GCF_001412515.2 of Diachasma alloeum. Taxonomy (NCBI): domain Eukaryota; kingdom Metazoa; phylum Arthropoda; class Insecta; order Hymenoptera; family Braconidae; genus Diachasma; species Diachasma alloeum. Next base: position 108,155 of record NW_021680759.1, read on the forward strand.
AACTATTTACTAGAAACTAATATATAAAATAAAATCTATTTGTAAATTTACAATTTAACGAAACACTGAATTTCCATGTTTTCATGGGAAATTAATGCTGCTCAAAAATTTGAAATTTCTTTGCAGTTCCAGGGAAATCTAAAATTTCATGATTTTTGCTTGCCGAGGGGAAGTTTTGTAATCGTCGATTTTGAATGAAATTTCAATTTTTCCCAGTGTTCAGTATCACCAGTAATTGGTGAAATGTTCCTGGAAACCAGTGACATATTCCGCAAAATAAACAAATAGAATTTCTCTTCGTCGTTTTTTTTTTCATTGCATGAAGATTGAATCAACGATTAATCATAGGGGATGACAGTAAAAGTATGCCCAGATCTAGTGCCGTTATTCCTCAGAAAATTCGGGTACTCTAGTTCAATGCATTCTCACCAGAAAAGTCCCATTAAGAGGAACTTTTACACGAACCCAGCCAACTTTCCAAACATTGAATTATCGTCTACCGGAAAATTCCTCGGTTCTTTCACCAGTGGCTTTTGTGTAGACGGTGCGGTGAGCAGTGTAGAGATCGTCGGTACGATAGTCGGTTTTGAATTTAAAATAACTGGTGACTTTCATGTGACGGAAGATCCTGGAATTAGGAGCATTTTGCCGGTTATCGATGGCCGATTGAGAATCATCGACATTAAGATGACAAATTGCACATAGGGAAGAAAAGTTTCTAGTTTTTAGGATGAAGTTATTAGTTTTCAGGAAACTCTTGCACGGATTATAATATGCATTGTCCTTTTGTTGTAACTGTTCATGTTATCTCAGAAAGAAAATCTCTAGAATTGAGCACTAAAATCTTTTTATTTTAAGTAAGCTAGGGTTTAAAAATAAGAACAAGTAGGCGAGTTCCCGGTTTAAAAATGTTGGATGAAATCTCAGATACACTTTTTGAATTACTTATCATGTTATGGATCTACTGAAATTTTAAGGAATTTCGACAATGACAATGAACAATTTTGTAAAATAATCAATGAAAGCTGTCAATTTCAGTTCAAATATCTCATAAAATAGTTTTACTCCATTGAATTTTCCGTGAAAATACCTAAATGTGGCTAATTCAATTTCAGAATACGAAAAATTATCACAATTGAAGAACGAGAATGTTCTTAACTCAAAATCCTAGCTGTTATGAAATAAAGAACTAAGATGCCCAGTGATAAAACAACAAGATTTAAAAAGTTTAAGCAAAGTCGATCGATAATTAAAAATTTATTCCGCCTAATTATTCAGAGAAAATTGCGAATAAGTGAAAATTTTACAGATTTCAGAAGAAAATGCGCATGCAGAATGTGAAGGGATATCTGTGATTATGGGATGCTGGAGTCTGGATACTTGTACGCAGACATTCCGCATGGTGAAAGTCTTACGTCAGGGCAACCTGCCCATATGTAGGGTTTGATTCGACAGCTGTCGATAGTTACGTCCAGGTAATTGATGGGGGTGAAGTAACTCGGGAGAATTTCTCCCGATTTGTTAAATGTTTAACGACTTTATAATAATTTACTTCGGGAGTCAAGGAACGGAATAAAATGATTGCACAATTATGTGAAGGAGATAGTCACATATTTGGGCAGACATTTCTTTATATTCAAGCGCACACTGTTGAAAATTTTTGTTTGAATTTTTCGTTACACTTTTTTGAAATTTTTATCGAATTTAATTACCACTTAAAATTCAAAAATCAAAGAGAACTCTAAATTTCAGTTCCATTTTTCGCTGAAAAGGAATAGAAAATCCGAAAATTCTCGTCAACATATTCTTCAATTTTCAGGACAGTGACACTGAATGCCATTTAGGGAGAAAAAATAATGAAACTTAAAATTTCATTGAAAATTCAATGTAATTTGATACTTGATATTTATATTAGATTGGAAATTCAAATAAATAAAGGAATTTTCCTCTTTATGCTGCTTAAAATTCTGGAATTTTACTGAGTTTTCAGTGAAACCTGAAGTTTTATGATTTTTTTCCCCTAAATCATATTCAGTGTCACTGTCCTGAAAATTATAAGTCAACTGTCCATGTAATTTTATTTTTTTCTAACACTGTGAGGAAAAGTTTTCCAGAAAATCACGGCGAATTTTTATGTTGGAAACATGAACGTAGAGATTTTATCTTTCGTCAGGTAAAAAATTCTAGAGTAAAAAAGACGTGCAACGGAATTTCGCTCCTCGATTACTAGAGTTTTTCAGCCATTTTTCTTCATCTTTCCTCCCCGTATTCTTCATCACTCCACTACTGCATTTATCATCTGTGACATATCTCTGTCATCAAACTCCCAATGTGAAGAACATTTTTACAGCACAAAAGTGAAATAGTCCCTTTAACTTCATAAACCCTAAGAGCTCGAAATTGAAACTATTTCTCCTCACATTTCAATTTCGTCAAATTTCATATCCTCATATGAATACGAAATCCTCTCAGGAGGAGGTAAATCCGCCGGAGAATTACCTCAGTGCTCATGTCAGGAGGCACCCCAGTGCACATATTTAATTGAAGAGTTGCCCTCCGGAAGTAGGAGTGCGCACAGTCCTTTACATCGCGTCAGGAAGACAGCAATAATTATGCGTGAGACAGTCCTCCGGCGAGTTTCCGTCAAAAAAGATGGCGGTTGTATTAGAAAAACTCACGGTTAAAAAATCCTCAAATCGGGTATATAATATTCCGGAATCAAGAATATCTGTAAGGAAGCTAGTGCATGTACTGTCCACCTACAAGGAGTCATAAACAGTTAGAATGAGTTCCTCCCTTCGAGGTGTTTACTCGAAAATGTGAAGAGGATAGATTTTTTTATCAACATTAAATATATTTAATTATGCAATTCAATTGCCATCGCCGCTGCAGAGTCTAGCAGCCCTATAGAAACCCTGGGAGGCATTATCGACAAACGCGGCGGAGGCTGATATAATAGCCAATTATTACTTATAAAAAAGGCTCGTAATGTTTAAAAATTGCAATTTTTCAATTATTTCATAAACCTTCCTCTAAATCTCAATCGGCACATTTTAATTAATGCAATCATTCTAAAATGTCCGGAAACCTATGGTCAAATGGGGCTCAAATGACAGCTCTGATGTTTGACTACAAAAGTAGAAAAACATTTCACTGGAGAAAAAATAGTCAAACTGAGACAGAAAGAACGTCTTAAATTTGGGGACTTGTATTTCAAAACATGGAAAATCTCTTGTCTATCAAACGTCTTGTTTTTAGATGAAAAAACTGTCTTATGAGCCAATTTTTTATGTCTAATGAATAGACTAGTATCAACAGTGTGTTGTATAGAAATTTGAAGAATGACCGTCCACATCAGTTGTCTGCCACGAGATCAATGAGCATGAAGGCCATCAGATTCATTTACATCATTTTTTTGTTTTAATTCTTTGGTGAAAAGATCCGGAGGATCGATTCTCACACGGCCGTGCCAATCGGTGCGTGTCCCCCCGTTGTCTTGGGGATTATTTACGATCGGCGGTCAGAGTATCGAGAGGAAACGATCCACAGAGACGAGAATGGAGGATTACGTAAAGCGATAAATATTGCAGTCTAAGCGATCTGCGACGTCAAAGGTTGAGACATTCGTCATAACAACATTCTTCTTCGAGAATTGGAATTACGTTTTTAATGATAATTGTCGCTCTCACAATCGAGAGTGCAAGCTATAAATATTTTATGTGCATTCGATTCATTTTATGATATTGTTATTGCTTTTATGGAACTATTATTTTTTTGTTCGAAAACATTTTACGTTGGTAAATTGGTAATTTTGTTATTAAGATACTTCCTCAAGCAGTTATAGTATAGGAACAGTCGACAATGCAGCGAAAATTCTTGAAATAGTCAGAAATATGTCGCCAAAAATGAGATGGAAATATCTTTTTTTTTTTTTTTTTTTTTTTTT